>NC_137826.1:40995748-41248248 GCF_963921795.1 Nannobrachium achirus | reverse complement strand
TACACAGTAAATGACATCTGTCTACACATTGCTCCCAAAATGATGTTACTGTATTGTCTTGAAAGGCAAGAGTCAGGTAGGTCTATTGGACAATGACAGCAATCCTTCTATTACATTATTTCATTATATCTATGACATTTGTTTGTCAGTAATCCTATACGCCAACATGCTGAATACTTAATTGGATTACGAGGCAGGTAACTGTGGCTATAATGGGCGAGTTAAGCCTTTTGGGGGAGGGAGAGCTGGTCTCAGTATAAAAGCACTTGTCAACAGTTAAGAACACACTCTACACACTGTAGCAGAATATCTGAAGACTCTGTGGACACAGACATCTGAAATCAAGTAAGACTTCATCATGAATGTTTGGATGGATGTTGTGAAGCAGAGTAGCCCTGCCTGTAGCCCATATGCCTGATATCTCCCTTGGCCAGGGAGGTCTCCTTTGGCTGGCTATGTTTATGTGCCATGCAGGAGAGAGGAGACCCAGGTTCAAATCCAGGTGGTTACCAATGGATGGACGCATATACTGTAGGCTTGAGATTGAAGCTATAGGAAGCACACAATCATGGAATGTTGTCTGTATGGGATGGATAGATAGACTGATTGATTGATTGATTGATTGATTGATTGATTGATTGATTGATTGGTTGATTGATTGATTGATTGATTGATTGATTGATTCACTGGTTCATTGATTCATTGATAGATTGATTTAATACTTTATTAGCAGTTTGCAACAACGAAAAAGGCACAGAAAGTACAGTAATAGAAAAGGATGCTAAAAGGATTAAACCCAAATAAGCACTGGCTTGTTTCCATTGGGGCCCTGAAATCATCAGATAAGGGCTTTTCAACTGGTGGGTCGTGGTGGACCACTGGTGATCTGTGAAGGTATTGTATGCGGTCAATGGCCATTCAGTAATGTAGGAAAGTGAAGATTGTTGGTATCTGTGTGATAATGAGGACAGTGGAATTAAAGACCATACCGTATATTCATCATTATCAGTGGTCATTTGAGGACGCTTGTGCTTCAATTCCAAAATAATAATAATAATCTTTATTGTCCCCAAAGGGAAATTTGTCTTCACAGTCTGTTCAAACAAGAAACAACATGTAACACATAGCCAAAAAGACAACACAACATATCACATAGACAAGTCATCAGCACCCCACTGGGCCACTGTACACATAAAATACCCTCTTAGCGACGGGGGCGATTGTTAAGCAGATTGTTAAGTGCAGCAATGGCTGAGGGAACAAAACTCCTTTTAAACCGAACTTTTTGCCACGCCAAGGTTCTGTATCTTCGCCCAGATGGCATTAGGTCAAAGTGGCGATGCAGAGGATGGTCAGTGTCACTTGTTATTGAGAGTGCTAAGCGTGTAATGGCCTTATCGTTCATATCAGACAGTGTGGGTGTGGGAAGTCCAATGATCTTGGAAGCAATACGGGTAATACTGTAATGACTCAAGCTTAACTACTCCGGAAGTGGCTCAGCTCATTAAGATCCACATGCAGGCTCTGTCAAGAGGCACATGTGTTGTCAGGCAAAATTCCCTGATCTTACAGCAAACACATTGAAGTGTTGTTGTTCTTGATGTTGTTTACCTTTTCAACTAGGTACATATCTCTGTGAAAGCGGGATTTCCAAACTGGCATTTGGTGGAGCTAGAAAATGATTCGAGACTCTGGGCCCTATCTTAGGCCTTATGCCTATAATACTATTTTGAAAACCATGAAAGAGCTGTTCTACAAGCTCACAACACGTTGATGGAGTTGATGGTTATTTTCACTATTTTAAAGGAGTAAATAAATGACTTATGCCTAACACGATTAGGCATACTGTAAGTCATAAGTCCACAAGATAGGGAGCTCTGTCCACCGCTATATAACTCAAGAAAAAACCTAATCTTAGCCCATATCCCCATCCCACACAACAGTGGTTCCCAGGGTGAATCTTAGTCAGGATGGTGGTCCCTGGTTGATGGTCTCTGGTTAGTCAGGATGGTGGTCCCTGGTTGATGGTCTCTGGTTAGTCAGGATGGTGGTCCCTGGTTCAGAAACAGTTGAAAACTGCTGGGTTTATAAATGGCATCGAAAGGCAAGTGTCTCATTTGAGGATGACGGTAATACATTTACAAACTTGTAGTTTTTAAACTAGTCATTCAAGGCTTATTTGGCCATTTGTAATACAAATGACCAAATAAGGTCCAAAGAGTTTCCCCAGCGATGGTCTCCTATAGTAATTTCAGATTTATCGGTGTCATTCGCACTCTTATCGGAAGCTGTCGTTAGGGCTGCTTAAAGCTGAAAGAATACCCAGCTTTACCATTATGCCTAACCAGGACTTAAGACAAGAGGGAATGATACGAGGATCATATTACACAGCGTTGAGACTGATATAATTACCACTTAAAACTGACATGTCATTCTGTACAACGAACATAGCTGATCCTGAGCTTGTAGATCTGCTAATTTGGTTACGCAATACTGACGTATGACCTGTGCACTGTGTGTACGTCTATATTGGCCTAGTCTATTTTTGAGAGTTTTCACCTACAGCATAACGACACGCCCAACATATAGGGACTCCAGGGTTAATTAGGTTAATATCATAATGCCATTGGCATTAAACCACCGTCTGATCCAGACTTCTTAGAGGGAGAGATGTTAGTTAATGGATATGAGGTTATGAGGTTAATGTGTTGTGTAATGTGTGGCCTAATGTATATTGCTTCATGGGGTCAGTGCACCTTTGGAGGGCTGCTACAGTATCACAATAGACTACACTTGGTATAGACTACACTTGGTATACAATAGACTACACTTGGTTTATCATTGGATTCATTGGATTTACTAAGCGAATTAGAAGATTGTTGCTTGTTAATATTCTTCTGAAGAGTCTGAAGAGACACTTTTCTGTGCAGCACAGCACATCACATCACATCACAGGAACGCGCTATTGTCAGTAAGCGATAAAATGCTCCCACAAACACCCCAGGTTGTTCTGTCCAGGTTGGACTGAACCTAGTGCGCTGTCCGTGGTGTAAAGGTTCTGTCCGTCAGTTTGTCTGTCATTTGTCTCTTTGAGTCTCCCTGTCTATTCCTCTATATTTCTTCCTAATGCCTATACTTGCAAAACAAACAGGCATGAATAACCTTATGTTATTGTCTTTGACTGGAGTTACCTTTGCTATATTTTGATTATAATTGCTTACAAAGGAGGTTGATTATCCACAATTAAAAAGTAAAGGTTGTTAAAGATGTGAATTAGCAAGCTACTTATGCAGAGAAAGGTAGGCCTACTTCTCTTATGCAAAGACAAATATGTAACTACCCTTTCCTACCCGCTTAACCTATGGTATGTGACATTACTACTACAGTGTGCTTCTGTAATGAACTGAAATAGTTTACTAAAACATTTGACTTTAAAGGAACAGAATGTGCCAGATACATCCAGCCAGGGATTCCATCAGTGGATGAAGCTTGGTTCGCAGATGCACAATAATGGAAGGCTGATCATCCACCAGCAGCTTTGACTCATGAGCGGCGCGCACCGCCGTAATCTCATTTCGCGAGATTAACCCTACTTAACATCAAGACGAAACCTCAAGCCTTCTGTCATGTTGCGTTGAGCTAACAGACAGCGAGAGCTCAATGACCATCAGATCAACTTCAAAGTTAAACCATCTCTGTCACATTTTCACACTGCGTTCATCTCACTTGTGTTTGTCTGTCTCTCTCTCTCTCTCTCTTCAGAGAACAAAAAGGCCAAACAATCAACCAGAAATGGCCAGGTAAGTCTTGAAATATCTTCCTCTCCTTCACCTACAAAGAGGTTCATCCTTTACCCAGCATCCCTATTTTTGGTCATGTCAATACAGGCAAAAAGAAAATAGCAGATATACAATCTCACAAGATAGGACGACTTTGTCACTTTTCAACCTATCTTCGTATAATTGGTCCTCACTAATGTTCATGATAAAGTAGCATAATTTCTTTCTACTCTGCCTGTTTCTCAGAGGAGGGTTGTGGGCAGGTCAGAAACCCATCGTCTTGTGACATCATCGATGGGGAATCCAAGCTAATAGAAAATGCAGGCTTTCTGTTCCAGAAAATTGCAATGTTAAAGTGGAAGCTATTGTTCTCGCGATAATAAAATTCCAAATATGTTTTCAAAAATATTGTTTAAAAGAAAAATCTGTCAAAAGATGATGTCACAAGACTATGGATATCTGAACTTCCCACAGCTCTCCTAAGAGACTTGGACGGAGTAGATTCTTTTTTCCTTTTTTTTTTGCAATTTTATTATGAACATTACTGAGGACCTATTATATGAAGATAGGTTGAAAAGTGACAAAGTCGTCCTTAAGCACACCTATTTTGCATTGCAATCTCATTAGGAGGTAGGAGTCTAAAATAACTGCTACAAAGCTGATATCACTACAGAGGGAATGTTGCTGCCGTTCAATCTGTCAGAGAGGTGATCAGGGCAGGTTGAACTTGACACTGACCTTGCTATATACAGTAGAGCTCATCACGGCCATGACTGAAACAAGGTACTGGAGGAGTTTTAATTACACTCGGTTCCAGAGGCCAGTTGTGAGCCAGTTGTGAACTCTTTAAAGATCCATCCCACATTATATAAGAGGTTGCAGAGGCTCATGAAGGTCAAACATGTGTTTGAACTGGTCAGTTTACCCATGTCCATCAGGTGTACTGTATATTGGAGACCATGACATGTGTGAGTGGGTTTTGACAAAACCACTATTAATGTACCTGGTTGGCTCTCTGAAAAGAGAGGTGCACTTAGGCCAAGGTGATCCATACTTAGCTATACTAAACAGGAATTTACTGAAATAAAAAGGACTATGTCAGTTGTAACTGTGAATACTCTTTTATGGTTTTTATTAAACAATACTACTTTTACCAATTTTGACTCTCGCCCCTGACAAATAGGCCTACCCCATATTATGGTCACAAACCACTACCAACTTACACAAACTTTTATTTTGTGAAAGATGTAAACTAAAATAGCAAACCTGCTTTAAAACTAATTAAAACTAACTGATGTTGATAATGAAACTTTCGAAACGATAATATGATCAGAGGTTGGCCTGTCAAACACCTTCAGAGTCGGTCTTATCCTTGCCTCATCCAGCACCTCGTCCAGCAAATGACACAATCTCACCACACCTCCTGCACTAGGCTTTTTTTCAAACTGTGATTCCAAATTTAGTGGCATGAATTTGAAAATATAATCTCAGCACAGCCCAATATTGTAAAAGCCCAAACAGTGAAACATATAATACATACTGTAACATAATTACAGAAACTGAAGAGAAACTTAAATGGCAAACTGTAAATGGTGCATTTATATAGCGCCTTTATCCAAGGCGCTTTACAGAGATTGCACATTACATTCAACCATTCACACACACAGTCATACACTGATGGCGGAGGAAACCATGCAAGGCACCAACCTGCTCACCGGGGAGCAATTCTTCTGAGTCTTGCTCACAGACTCTTCAACACTTAAACTCTCGAACTTGGAACCTCCGGGTTCTAAGACGGCAACTCTACCCCTGAGCCACTGCCGACTTAACCATTCATAGGGGGAAATGATGAGTGACACATGACATTTAATTGAGACACTAACAGAGGATGTAGCCTACTGTAATTTAAGTTGTTAGATGAAGGGATAACACATTAAACCACCCCCAGTACCTAATATATGCTGTCTTCTGTTCCTGTGCAAAGGGTTTTCAAAAAGACCAGCAAAAGTGAGGCGGTAAGATATTTTTTTTCTAATACTCCTCTCCTCTCCTCTCCTCTCCTCTCCTCTCCTCTCCTCTCCTCTCCTCTCCTCTCCTCTCCTCTCCTCTCCTCTCCCTCTGTGATAACTGAAAGCCTAACGTCTATGTTCTGCCCTGTATCCTACAGATCACCCTCTACCTGGCAACCAGGGACTACGTAGACCATGTTGACAAGGTGGACAATGTTGGTAAGTTCCTGTTTCCTCTGTGTGTGTGTGTGTGTGTGTGTGTGTGTGTGTGTGTGTGTGTGTGTGTGTGTGTGTGTGTGTGTGTGTGTGTGTGTGTGTGTGTGTGTGTGTGTGTGTGTGTGTGTGTGTGTGTGTGTGTGTGTGTGTGTGTGTGTGTGTGTGTGTGTGTGTGTGTGTGTGTGTGTGCGTGCGTGCGTGCGTGCGTGCGTGCGTGCGTGCGTGCGTGCGTGCGTGCGTGCGTGCGTGCGTGCGTGCGTGCGTGCGTGCGTGCGTGCGTGCGTGCGTGCGTGCGTGCGTGCGTGCGTGCGTGCGTGCGTGCGTGCGTGCGTGCGTGCGTGCGTGCGTGCGTGCGTGCGTGCGTGCGTGCGTGTGTGCGAGTGCGTGTGCATGTGTGTGTGTGTGTGTCAGTGCGTGCGTAGAATACTAACATCAGTTATCACGTCATTATTTTCACAGATGGTGTCGTAAAGGTGGATCCAAAGAATTTCGGGGCCAAAAAAGGTACACATTCGTCAAAGACACTTCTAGGCTAGTCGAAAACAACGATAATCACGATCAATTTATGAAAAATTGCCGTGGATGTAAACCTTCAGAGTCATGCAATAAAAGACATCATGATAACAGAAGCGATCATTTTGTTGACAGTGTGGGTGGTGCTGGCGTGCGCCTTCCGTTACGGGAGTGAAGACCTGGACGTGATGGGCCTGTCCTTCAGGAAGGACATCTGGGTGAAGCGTCTTCAGATCTACCCTAAGGGCAGCCACCAGCCCACCCTGTCCCCCATCCACGAGACCCTGATGAAGAAGGCCGGAGGAGACAACGCCTTGCCATTCTCTTTTGAAGTGCGACATTATGACATTTACAGTAACACTACCAGTCCCCTTAAGTCACGTCTGCCCATGAAAGATTGCGATGCATCTCGGGAACGGGCTTATTGTGGCTAAAAAGACATATTTAGCCACTTGTACAGCAGACATGCCCCCACCCACTGAAAATAAAATCGTCAAAATCGCTAAAACGATAGAAAGCAGTAAATGAAAACATTTTAACACTCATCTTTTCTTTTCTTTTCTCTAATTACATTCTAAAATATGAACCCCACAAAGTTGTCCTTTAATGTGTCTCACACAGTTAACCACTTAACTACAGCTATACACTGAACCACTGGAAGTGTCTAAGCCACAGGTTCACAACCTTTACTGGATCAGAGCGCGCTTGAAAATCTTGAAAGCGTTCGTGGCCCACCCATCAGTTTTCTGAAAAACTTCAAATATGTATTAAAGAAAAAAAGAAAAAAAAATGTTTGTTGCTATATACTATATACTGTGCTAGCAACAACGACCCCAAAAGGGGTTCCCGGATTCAAAGGTAAAAACTCCAAAAAGGGGTTTCCTGTCTTAAATGGGTTAAAGGACGTCTTCACCCATTTTCAATCCATCTTCCTATAATTGGTCCTCACTACTAATGCTCATTAAGATGGTACCATTTTTGTCTGCTCGGTCCACATCTCAGGGGAGGGCTGTGGACATTTCAGAACCCTGCCTACTACCAGTGATATGAAAAACATAGTCTTGCATATGAATTTGCATGCTCAAGTAAAAGTGTGACCATGTTGTCTTTATTTCTTAAAACTGTATGAGGATCAACTTTATTTCATAGTAATCAATATTGTGATGATGTGTGTCTCCAGCTTCCCACCAACCTGCCATGCTCCGTCACTATCGACCCTGGCAGTGGTGACAAGGGCAAGGTAAATGTCACTTTCTTTTTCATTCAGTTCAATTCAATTCAATTCAAAGATGACAGCAGATTCACCTTACATTCACCTTTAAAATGTAGGACGCCCCACTTTGTATTTACGTTATAAGTTACACATGTCCATCTTTATAAGACCAAGGGCATGTCAAGGAAGATTTCCCACAGTGTAACTTGTTAGCATTGACCCTACACAGTAAAATGCTTAGTGTTAATTTACCCATTCTTTCTGGTCCTTTTGGTTCGACTTCCACTTGTACTCTCAGAGAATACTCAAACCATATCCACTAGGTGGCGACAGTACCTCTCAAAACCCCTCACTTAGTACTTGATCTTTTACTTGATCTTCTTGAATGCAAGGCATTGTGAGCTGTTAGATCTGCTATTTTCAAAAGAGTTTTATACATTTGAAAACTTGGGGCATTCTGCATCATCCTGAGTTCATTTTTATTTCCTTGTTGAGTGTTTCTACATTGCAGTATTTATACTTTAAAAAAAAATCACACCCGTGTGAAGTGGAGCTGTGTGTGTGTGTGTGTGTGTGTGTGTGTGTGTGTGTGTGTGTGTGTGTGTGTGTGTGGATCATGTGTACCGATTTTTGTGACATTTGAAGAAAATATGTAGGAAAAGGAGCAAAAAGTGTGTTTTGGAGAAAATTCAAGATGGCGGAAAATCTATCATGGCGCAAATGGGCGTGGCATCCAGGGAAAAAATATTTTTAATTTTCCGACCTACGGTTCAAGAGTTACAGGCCAAAACGTAAAGTGGGGTGTTATGGCGCCACCATGCGGCCAAATGACACAATTATTTTTTATTTAATCCTTGAAATCATTATGAACCTCCTCTCCAAGTCTTGAAACTCTAGCCCCTATGGTTTGCGAGAGACAAATAATTGAATGTGAGTTTTTGCGATTCCCATTATAAGTCAATGGGGAAAATTAATTCACTAATAAATTAATATCAATTAAACTATTGAACCTTTCTCTTAGCAAGTTACTAGCCCACGATTCCCGAGTAAGCCGGTCGATTTGACATATGGCGCGAGTGTGTGGTGGCAAAACTGTGGGACTAGTAGCGTGCCGAAGTTTAGGAAGTTCAGGCTACATACAGACACACACACACACACACACACACAGACAGACAGACCCACACGGCCACGTATAGGGAGCCTGTGCTTCACACAGCTCCAAAAAGTATAAAAATGTACAGTAGTACTTTTCCCACCACTGCATAGCCTAAGCATATACTGTACCTGTGTAGGTGCTTACCTTTTATCTTTTGCATTGCAGGCCTGCGGTGTTGACTTTGAAGTGAAAGCCTACCTCGCCATGGAGGCTGACAACCCTGATGAGAAGATTGAGAGGAAGTAAGTTCTGTCTCATCAGTCATTCCTCTCACGCTCTCTTGTCTTTCCACGTCTCTCTGCTATCTCACCTCATTATGCTTGATTTATACTCCGTTGTACGACATGTCGAAAACAGCGTGTTGGGAACTTGTAGATTGGCAATTCTTTTGCCAGGTGACATCACCGTTGTACGACAAAGTATAAATCAGGCTCTGGCCTGTCTCAAACATACATTCTCTCTCTCTTTTTAACTGCTACATCAACTCTACTCGTCTGCTCATCCCTTTCTTCCACAGGGACAGAGCCCGCCTTATCGTCCGCAAAATCCAGTTCGCTCCAAGCCAGGTTGGCGACGGACCCAAGGCGGAAATCTGCAAAAGCTTCATGATGTCAGACAAGCCAGTTCATCTGGAAATCTCCATGGCCAAAGATGTACAGTATATAGCAAAACGTCCTGTTCTACATGGTGGCCTTTATACAGTAGTAGGCCTACATCTCAATGATCCACCCACTAAACCAATGAGTCGTTAACAGGCCGGGACTTTCCAAAAATTGGGAAATCTCATCATATACGGTCGTGGGTAGTCCAGTTTGAACTTTTTACAGTAAGGTCAGGAATATTTACAGTAAGGTCAGGAATATGTTGAATTTTGTGCAAGTACAAGAACATGCTTGAATTTGGTATTGGGTTATTGATAATAAACCCTATACAGTAGGTAACAGTTACCAAACACCAGTGCAACTCTATGCTCTAGTAATAAACTGTAGCTTTTGAACTGTAGAGCACATCACTGAAACGAGGGGCTTGTAAAACAATCCCACCCATACAATGACAATGTTCAGTAATACAGTTTACAGTTTAGGCATTTAGTAGACGCTTTTAATCCAAAGCGACTTAGAATAAGCAGGTAATACATCACTATAATAAACAAGATAATATGTCAGTACATCAACAGCAATATAACAAATGCAAATGAATATTTATCTAGAAAAACAATATAATCAGTCAAGAAAAAAAGGTTCTAAAAAACCTAAAAACAAATGCTAACTATAGCTTCATGTATGGTCATTGAGTGTTACAGTTACAGAGTCTGAAAAGGTGAGTCTTCAGTCCACGGCGAAAGCTAGCGAGTAATGCTGCACTTTAGACCACTGACAGTGGTCTAAAGTAACTAAGTACATTTACTCAAGTACTGTACTTAAGTGCAGTACTTGTACTTAGGTACAAGTACAGTTTTATTTCCAATTTTCAGTACTTTTACTTTACTACTCCACTAAATCTCAAAATCCCACTACAATTATTTGAAAACATACTAGTTACTTTGTAGATTTTGATTAATATTACAAAACATACATTACCCAGCCCTACCAGTATATACATTTCGCTCATTTGAAAATAGACAATCTACAAGCTCACTATGCAATGCGTCGTGAGCTTGTAGATCGGCTGTTTTCAAAAGTTTTTTATACATTTGAAAACACTACTTTTTCCATCGCTGGACACTCATGAGAGTTCTTGTTTTGCCCACAGCTGTTTTTCCATGGAGAACCAGTCGGCATCAATGTCAAAATCAGGAACGAAAGCAACAAGACAGTCAGCAAAATCAAAGTCACCGGTTGGTTCTTCAGACATTTTGAAAAGCTTTCTGTTGCTCTGATCTAACATCGCACTAATGTTTCTGAGAAGAAAACACAAGAAGAATCGCATGGCAATGTATAAAACAGGCTTAACCTCTGTCTGTCCCTGTCTCCATCTCAGTGGACCAGCAGACGGATGTGGTCCTGTACTCATCAGACAAATACACCAAATGTGTCCATAGCCAGGAGTTTATGTAAGTAAACTACAAGTTCAAGGGACGGAGGCACAGTGCAGAACTGTATACGCGATATGAACCGATGAATGATGCGTGACTCGTGCTCTATACCTGCAGGGAGACAGTGAACCCTGATTCAAACTATGAAACGACATTGATCATCACTCCTCTGCTGGCCAACAACGGGGAGAAGAAAGGGCTGGCGGTGGACGGACGGCTGAAAGACGACGACACTAACCTGGCCTCATCCACAGTGTGAGTATACACACACGCACGCACGCACGCACGCACGCAAGCACGCACGCACGCACGCACGCACGCACGCACGCACGCACGCACGCACGCACACACATACACACACACACACACACACACACACACACACACACACACACACACACACACACACACACACACACACACACATAACCCTGCTTACTTGTGTTGCCCTTCTTCTCTCAGGGTCCGTGGTGGCCAGGACCAGTCTGTGTTGGGAATCCTGGTGTCCTACAAGGTCAAAGTCAACCTCATTACAGCTGGAGGAGGGTGAGTGCCATGTGTGCATTACAGAATGTGTCATGTTGTCTTTGGGCAGATTCTCACCCTTTGTTCGGTAGACATTGTTGCATTTTTTATTTGGTGCGTTCACGTTCACACTGCACTTTGTGAAGAAAGTCAAGGAATTTCACCAAACAACAAATGCGACACTGCTGCCTTATGGTCAAAATGAGAAATGATCTAAACCTGTGCCTCACACAGTAGGTTACCAAAGACTGTCATCAATTATTAACGGAAATCACACTTATAGGTCTACTGCTATTGTATATAGCATTGATTTCCCCCTGCAAACATAATATCTATGTGAAAATATACAGTCTAATATATTAAAGCACATATATTTTATTTATGTCAGGTGATAGCATTGTTTGTGCAACAGCAAATTAACCACGTCTGTCCACGGGACATCTCTCCTGCCTCCTACTTCTCCCACTGTTTACAAATTCTTCAACCCACAATGCCACATATTTTGTTTCATTTCATTGCATTCACACCAACAGTGAAACAAACTCTGGTGCGCGTATAAGCGAAGCGAGACCACAATTATTTGCGGATTCGAAATGTATTTTGTTTGATCTGCACCAGAATTCGCACGAACCTTCACACCAGCCCAAACAAAGTGCACAGTCCGTCAAAACACTCCAGACTTCGTTTTATTCGCAGTAAAACATTGTCCAGTGTCCAGTGTGCCAAAAAGTGTTTTATTGCCCTGACTAGTTTCTAGGGTCAGTTGGTATTTTTGTCTAAAAGAATAGTCACACATTAGTCACACATTCGACAAAAGAGACTAACTGGTGATGTCCCTGGTTTTATTCCTGCAGCCTGCTGGGCGGCCTCATGGCCAGGTGAGTAATGTCAATTAGTGATGACTTCACAGCCCACACACATCCATAGTCCAAAGAGAAGCAATGGTGTCCTTGTGTCACTGATCCGTTTTGTCTTTGTTTCACAGCGATGTAACAGCGGAAGTTCCACTGATGCTTATGAACCCCAAACCAAAAGGTAAACGTGTGCATGCAGAGCACTCATTCACAAATACAACATCACAGCTTCATAAACATTATTCTTCAGTATGTCCTGATGATGGAAAAACTAATTTTCCTTTTACCTCCCCCCTTCTATCAATTACCTTGACCGATTGAGCAGAAGTGTAAGTACAAGACATCATCATATCATTGAATTAATCAGTGTTGTTGTTATCACATTAGAATAATGATTTTTTTTTTTTTTTTTGAGCGGTGGTAGACCGCTCCTATACGTGGCTGTGCGTGTGTCTGTAGCCTTTTTCCTCAGCGTTTTGCCATAGCAAAATGTGTGTACGTAGCATCATGTTTGTCTAGTGATGTCATATGTCGTATGCCTGTAGCCTTTTTCCTCAGCGTTTTGCCATAGCAAAACGTGTGTGTGTAGCATAGCCTGTACATCCTAGCCTTTTGAAGACTTATGCAAGCACGACCACCGCTCACTTCACATTGGGTGTGATTTTTTTTTAAGAACTTCATATATGTTAAAATATCAGCAAGAATGAAGGGGAAGGTGTACAAGACGGTTGTGAGACCAGCTATGATGTATGGTTTGGAGACAGGAAGCAGAGCTGGAGGCAGCAGAGAGTAAAATGTTGAGCTTCTCTCTGGGAGCAAAAACAATGGATAGGATCAGGAATGAGTACACCAGAGGACAGTGCCTGTTAGATGTTCTGAAAATAAAGCCAGAGAGGCCAGACTGAGATGGTTTGGACATGAGGAGGGATTGTGAGTATATCGGTAGAAGGATGCTGAGGTTGGGCAGGAGGCCTAGAGGAAGACCAAAGAGGAGATTTATGGATAGTGAAAGAGGACATGAAGTTAGAAGGTGTGAAAGAAGAGGAGGCAGAGGACAGGGTGAGATGGAGGTAAATGATTCGCTGTTGAGACCCCTGAAGGGAACAGCTGAAAGGAAAAAAAGAAGATAGCATGTTAAAGTAAACACAATGAATACAATGTTATCTTAATCAATCTTTATGGTACAGTATGTGCTGCCATCTTTTTAGTTGCTTGGACATTGTTGCAATAACCTCCCCATCGGGAGAGAGACATAATATAAAACGTACAGATCTTCAAACGTGTGTTGTCTTTCTAAAAGATTTCCTGATTTTCTCCCTACAGGGTTTTGGAGTAAAACTGGGGTTTTAATGTCCTGTATTCAAGGTGGGTTATGATGATCATGTCTGTGTGAATGCATGTGCAAGCATGTACACATACAGTACATAATATAGTATTTGAATGTGTGTGTGCGTGCGTGTCTGTGTCGGTAGTAACTCCTCTTTACAATATGTCTTTTCAGAGAGGATGACACCATGGACGTTCACTAGCAAACAAGTGAAGAAGAGGAAGAAGAAAGGGATGATATCTTAAGAAGAAAAGAACAGAGCAAGGAGGAACTAGGAAGAATCTGATGAGTAGATGTGATTCCATTGGGTAAAATATACCCAATGGAAATCAACAGAATGACCTCATCACGTTTTCAGCTCTTTAGAAGAGTTGGTTCTCTTGCAGATGTTGAATTTGTTATTTAATGATACAGGATAGTGGAAGAGTGGAGGGTGTAGATTGATGGTAGTACCACTGTAGATCCATGGACACATGCACATGCATATTACTATAGTACTGAACTGCATGTTCATTGTTCACACAACTAAAGACCTCTCCACCCTCCTTTGATGGGAAAGATAGGTGTTGGGCTCAAATCCCACAAAGGCTGCCCTGATCTACTCAGCTCAAGTTTATTTGTGCAGCAATAGCCCTTACCCATTATAATTCTGGGGGCGAACTTTCAGCGCAATTAGCTGATGTACAATCTCACAACGTTCCACAATGCAACACGTTGTGAGCTTTGAGATTTGATGTAGAGAGGAATACTAGTGGGCCTAGTATAGAGCCTAGGGGGACTCCAGTCAACTACGTAAGTATAGGGTTTAAGTTGTTAATAACTGTTACTTTCTCAAAAGACCTTACAGGCCCACATTTTAAGAAAGGACACAAATGACACATCTTGCCCTTAGACCTAAGGCCAGGTGAGGGAAACTCCAAAGAAAATCTAGGGAAGGATTACAAAAGAAGAAGGGACCCCTTTCCTGGATGTGGTGATGGGCAATATCCAAATGCAAAACAATCAACAGAACAACATTAAATGTCCATGATGATAAAGTGATAGTAATAGTAATAAATTGTACACAATATTAGTAGTATATTTATACACATTGAGGGATATAAAGGGTCAATAAGCATGGTGCTGGCGCACACAGGACAGACAGCCATAGCCAATAGTGGGAGGGGGAACCCGCAGGACTGTCAGTGTCCAGTGTGGGCAACTTGGTAGGCGACCCATAGTTCTCAGTTCCGTATTGGGTCATTTTAATAATGTTGTGTTTTTCTGAAGAATGGGTCTGACTTTGTTTCTGAAAATACAATAAAATTATGTAAAAAGCAGGTTTTTGATTTTGTTAACTTCTTATTTTGATCATAAGCCCCTCTTACTGAATTGTCAGTCACCAGGGTTACTTCAGAATATGTAGCCTACATTAGGAGTCCACTGGGACAGTGTTTCTCAAATGTTTTATTTTCAAGGACCCCTATAATTCTGAGCATACAAATGGAACCAAATGCACACACTCAGAGTTACAGACCTGTAATGGTCCATTTGGGACCCCGAAGGTCTCTCAGCACAGTGTGGGTTGCCTCCTGGCCTGGCACCTCCTCCGTCTGACCAGAAGTGGTAGGAGTATACATTTAGGGATAGGTAATAGGCCTACTTATAACCTATGTCCATGGCAATAAAATAAAATACAACAATGTCCACCACAAGCCTGCATGGCGATATAAAGTATGTCACATTATCTTCTTCCCTCATGAATATTAAACACCAGAATAATGCATAATGAGCAACCACGTAAATATTGAATATAATGACTTGAACGCAGCCAATGGAGCTCCCATTCAAAAGTTAACAGAAAGGTACTGCTATTGTAAGATAGCAGATATCATTCAAAGTTACCTGGCTTGTTATGTGTTATTTTAAGGAAAGGCAAAGCAAGTTTATTTGTAGGCTATAGCACATTTCATACATAAGGTAATTCAAAGTGCTTTACATTATAATGCATAAAAACACAGAGGAAGAAGGCCTTTTTTAAGAGATATTAAGAAGAAATAAAATAAATAAAATATATGGTTAAAGTGAATTATTATTATTATTATTATGTTCTACTACTTATTCTCACACTATCGGCCATAAAGTTAACTTCTACTGCTTGAACATCAACACATGAAGTTCAGGAACTCTTATAGCTATAAAATGATTTTATTCTAGGCCTCTGTTTCTGTTTAGAAAAACTGTAAGTACAGTAGGCATACTAACTGTAAGTAAGTAGTAAATATACAACTTATAGTTACTTAAACTTTACACCATTGTGTAGAATAGCTACTGTAGTGGTGGTGATGATGGTGTGTGTGAGACGTGGTCTGTCAGACTAGCAATAAAGGAGACCATGGAATGCATTCAGAAAATAATATAAGAAAGTCCCCTGGTTGGTTGCATTAGCAATTTACCAGTTTATGAGGAGAGCACGAACGCATCAAGAGGAAAGGTGACTTTTTTTTCCCTTTTGGGAGTGGGGGAGGAGGAAGCATTTCCTTTTCACATTTCCACTTCACATCAAGCCTGTGCAAAGCAGAGCAGGAATCGTCCAGGGAAGTTGTGTAACAAACGGCACACTGCGTTAATGTTTGAAAATCAGCCAAGTGGAATTCAAAAACAGTTCTCTCTTCTTTTTTTTCCTCTCTCCCAAGATTTTGAGAAGTTGACGGGATTCTTCCTGAATCCTGTCTGGCATCAAGGGCACTGGGCAGACAGATTATAACGGGAATAATAATGCTGACAATGACATAATTATTATTTCTAAGGGGAAATTATATAAAGAACCCCATACTAGCTAGCCAGCGAGAATTAAGTGCCCTGCTGTGAGCGACTATACCTTGTAACAAAACAGCAATTCGTGTAAAAGAAATAAAAAGGGATATTGGACCGAAACGCGTGCAGTCCATTTCATCCCAGTAGTTTAGTCGGCTGCTGGAGGGTTCATTATTATTTCCCCAGTGGTTTAGAATACTAGTGCACTGCAGACAGACAGACAAACGGACAGCGGCTGCCTTGCAAAGGCGAACATTTGGCGTCTGGTGCTAAAAACCTTCTCCCCGGGGAAAAAAGTGGACTTGTTTTTGGATTTTGCAGGCTATCTAGACTATACCCGTCGGGCTAAACATCAGCAACATTGTGTGTGTGCGTGTTGTTTTGTGTTGTGAGTGAGTGAGTGAGGAGTGTTTTAGCCGTGGTCACCTCTGCTTTCTGTCAGCAGTCACTTCTTTATCGCATCACACACAGCTGCAACGACGGGGTTCGAACCGTTTGCAAGAGCTAGTTTAATTCCTCCCCGGTTAGTTACTGTGTCTGTCTGCCTTTTACTGGATACATACACTTCACCAGAAGACGCTTCAAAGAGACCAGTTTGGCAAGAAAACACAAGAGGTTCACTGTATCTTTTTAAGATAGGAGCGCTGGAGGAGGACGTTGTTGTGGTGTTAAAATGCTGCTCGGGTGAAGCCTGGCCAAACCAAAGGGAACCCCAATGAGTGGCACGCAGTCAACACTCACGGACAGGTAAATACAATAGTATTTTTTAAGCTCCTTTGTTTCAATTCAGACCCCTTTTACGGGCTTTTCATGCCGCTAAACTATACAATGGATTCATGGTTTTGCTCCTGATTCTTATCATTTTTTCCCACTCCACTCCACTCCACCCAATGTTTCCCAAACTTGTGAGAAAGTTCTTGTACTTGTGTATTATAGCCTAATAGTCGATGAACAGAGGCGTATTTGCTGTTCACGCTATAACATTTAGTAGTAACACATGGCTCTTACAGTGTTAGTAAACGTTAGAGAGGTTATTATGTAGCATAGAGTGGGAAAAGGTTTCCTTTCCTCTCTCTGTGGAGGAAGCAGACGGGTGGGTGGGTGGGTTTGGGCTCCTTTGTGATCAGGTTTACCAGTGTGAGCCAGCAGGGGGCAGTGTCATGGTCATTAGTGTACTACTTGTGTATTTTCCTGAATGCTAATGCACCCTAATTGTGATTAATGATAGCCTATTGGGGGGGGGGGGACATGTGCAACTGCAATGGTAAGTTTGTGGTGGATTAATTAGATAGATAGATTACTTTATTTTTGTCAGATGCACAATAGGTGGGCAACTTTGATGATGGGGAGGGCCACTATATTTTCACACTCACTCCAGAGGGCCACGCCCTATTCACGGCCCGCCCACCTACTTCCGTTTCTCAGTTTTCCCCGGGTGCTGACTGCAATTTAGAAGGGGAAACTATACTGGACTTAAAGCCAACAAATCGTTATTTCTAACGGTAAAGTAAATTATAGTGCTTTGTGCCGTTTACTATCTTGTGTTCTTGATCATGCTAGCCGTATTTTATACTTTACTATTCGGAAATTGCATTAAATTTGCGATTTCTGTGCTAAGTGCTAACTCTATATAGGCTATAGTAGGATTTACCCCTTCAAAACGGGACTTCAGCACCCGGGGGATGCTGAGTGGGCGGGTCGTGAATAGGGCTAATACGCGTGATATCTAAAGGTAACGGCATACACGAAGGGAGCGCTCGTTTTATGGTTAGATGTCACAGTTATTGTCCACGACATTAAGTTATTGTCCACGACACTGCAAGCGGCGCGAAGGCCAGCGGACCTTGGTCCTGCTCTTTGCCCCCGAGCGCCGCAGGCGCGAGTGGCCGCGAAGAGCGGCGTGACAAGCCAGTGGGCCAATTACTGTACATGAGTTATATTTCGTCGTTGTCGGGTGGAAACCTTGTATGTCCAAAACCGTTTGTTTTGTATTTATCATTTTAAAAATGATTTAAACTAGTGAAAACAGCCGATCTACAAGCACACAACGCCTCGCACCCGCGAGGCGTTGTGTGCTTGTAGATCTGCTGTTTTCACTACTTTCGTGCAACGGCCTTGTATGATGAAGCAGGGCTTTGCTTTGCGAAAAAAATTATACATTTGAAACTTGGAGATACAAGGTTTCTGGAACGAAGGCCGACATTTTATTTTTATTTTTTTCCTAATGGCCGGCCTGGACCGGCCGGGAATGAACCGGCCGTTCGGCCGTTTTCCCAATGGCCAGCACGTCCCTGCTCCACTGACATGGAGATGTGAGCTATCATTTACCTGCTTGCATCAGGACTAGGATTCTGTCTGGGATGGTAGTTGTTACAGTAAAGATGCTGCGGTCATGTGATCTGATCAGTAGCTTTTTTAAGTTTGAACCCAGTGCCCCTTTTTATTGCAAGTAGGGGGAAAGAATATATATATTTTGTTATTGCACCTGTTTTGCTTAGTTCAGTGTGTTTCATACTTTTTCATAGAAGGTCCATTATTTATTTGGTATTTGAGCCACGGACCACCATTTGATGAGATGTAGCTCTCAGATGCAAAACTTAATAAAATATTTTGTTATCGTTGGATAAGATTGTGTCCACAATGTCCATGCATTCTGTGAGATTATAGGCAAAACCTTGACCAAAATAACAATTCTTCTACATTTTCTAATTGTGTAGACGTCTTGTAAATTATGTAATGCAGATGTTTAACTAATTTAACTCTTGAGAACGTAAGATGAAACCATTTTACACTCTCAAGAGTTAAAGATCTATAAGGGTCCATGTGGTTACCAACTCTCCATCATTTAGCTGCATGGCGACCACCTGGAACCCCCTCAAGGACCACTGGTGGTCCCCGGGCCCAGACAGAAAGAAATTAAGTACATTTACTTAAGGTATTTGTACTTTACTTGATTATTTCCAATTTCCTATAGCCTACTTTTACTTCTGTGCCACTACATCTCGGATCCAAAATATTGTACTTTTACTCCACTACATTTATTTGAAAACTAGTTCAAATAAATGTAAGAACTTACTATGCAGATATAAATTATAATATTATAAAACATAGCCTACATAAATGACTTTAGCCCTATTTTATATCTTGGCTATTTGAAAATAGCATATCTACAAGTGATGCGACGCGTTGTGAGCTTGTAGATCAGCTATTTTCAAACATTTTGTACTTTTACTTTTGGTACTTTAAGTACATTCATATGCCAATACTTTCATACTCAAGTACATATTGAATTCTGGATGTTTACTTGTTGGATTAGTTGCAGTATTGATACTTTTACGAAAGTAAATCATTTGAGTACTTTTTCCACCACTGTTCTGGCTTAGTTGGTCACATTGCTGAAAGGGGGGAAAAGTACTGAAGTAGTTCCAGCCTAGGTTATATGTAGCCTACAGTACCTTCAGACTTTGACAGTGTTTCGTCTTAAGTAGCCTAATCTACTAGTACCCACTGTGCCCACGTCAAAATCCTTGGCAGTATTTATCACATTTATTGTAAGAACGATACTTGGCCAAACACTGTAGAATGGAAAGTACATTATTTTCGGCCTTTTCTGATTCCATCCCGCTGAAGTCATCTGTGTATTCTTACTCTCTGGCACTTTGGAGAGAGTCCTCTGAGGAAACAGCAAAAATACCAGCACACATGGCTGCCTCAGAAAGTCAAACAAAGTCATTTGATTTCTTGACCCTCAGTCCTTATAAAGATACTGTCACCGGATTAAGCTCCAATGTTTTTTCTTTTGTTTTTTTTAGAGCTGCAGGCCTCTTCATGTTACTGTGCTTCTCTGTGTAATGTTTTTGTCAATGTCCATGGCTACCTCCATTGAAGACATAAAAAAAATAAAATAATCAAAAGCACTTTCCATATTTTTCTTCTCTGTTAGACTGTCGGCTAGCGATTCCTTTTGCCCTGGACCTTTCTCGTCTTTGACAGTTTGTTCATGTGCCTGATTGTTTGTGGAAAGAAGCTTCTTTGCAGTCTGTCGCTGCTAGTAACTTTGAGACTGCATAGACGTTTTCCATGCAGCAACATCTTGAACAGACTGTGGTTGGGATGGTGTGTAGATCTTTGATGATTCCCTGTGCTTTTTTGACACAGCGTTCGTCGTACAGGGCTTGGATTGGGGGAGATCACATCCGCTGATGCGTTCGGCTGTCCGCACGACCCTTGAAGTCAGAGAAGGGCCTTGAAGTCAGAGAAGGTCATATGTTCTGCAAATCCCCTGAAAGTCTACTGTCTTGCCAATGGCAGGACGTGTGAAGTTTTGAATCGGCACATCTGTACCTTTGCATAGTAGCATTGATTTGTAACAGAATTACCCAAAAAGTTGTTATCGACACATACAGTATTGTACACACTTGACCTTTTGAGCGAACAGGAAACCCAATTATTTTCTGACTAAAAAGAATAACATTTAATAATCAAAAAAATTAAAATGACATTGACTTCAGTCATGATAACCCTGATAAATTCATTCAGACCTGGATCAAACTTAGTTAGCAAAGTTGCTATTGTTTTTAACATGGCTGTAGGCCAAGCTGTCTGTAACGGCTCCTCAAAAGTAGACCAAACAAAACTCAAGCTGTTACAGTACATGCATCACATCACAAAACAGAAGCACCTCTCCAGCCACAAAAGGCTGGAATGCCCGGGGAAGTACAGTAAAAATGAAACTTTATCTCTATGCATATTCATAGTGTGGCTCACTGGCTTCACCACTGAACACCATATTGCAGGGGTCTTCAACGTTTTCAGGTCAGGGACCCCTTAGAAAGATGAAGCTGGGATCCCTCACAACTCTTTCATGGATTCCATATAGTTTTATTGTTTGGATGTCAATGTGTGTTTTCAGATATTTAACAACTTGAACCATCAATACTTTATAAGCTTGACCTTTCACTTTGTACTTAGTCTGCTCTTTTTTCTCTTTGCTGAAAATAGCAGATCTAACAAGCTGTGAGCTTGTAGATCTGTTATGTTTGGCTAAAGTTCTCAGAATATGAACGCTAGGGTTCAGTGGTTAATATAAAAAAGGAGAAAAAATCACACAAAGATTTGGAGGACCACCTGTATTAACTCTGAGGACCCCCAAGGGGTCCTGTACCCCCTGCTGAAGACCCTTAGCATTGTGATCTGACTTCATTCATAATACTGCAAACATATGTACACATACCTTCTATCACTTATTGAGATTATATTTGTTCAAGATTGGACAGAGAGGCTACACCATTAGATGTCCTGTTTTTTTGGCCACGGTCACAGGTTAAAGTTTAGTTCTATGCTTATTTATACTTGGCATGTGGCATGGGTGTAGCAGCATCTCTTGTGTTTGTTGGTAATATGGATTTTGGCTCTGCAGGCTTGTCATGTTTATGAGAGGAAAGGATCATGATCCTCATTTCCATAACATGCACAAAACAAGCTTAACTTGTTGTAAATATCTCAAGATAACATTGTAAATATCTTGGGATTGAGCTCTCGAAGCAGTTCAAAGCAAATTGTGTTTTTTAGTATAAAGACATTCAAGAACTGAATTGAGTACTTGTCTAAATTCAGCTCCTGGGGACAAAAGGGAAAATATACTTTAAAATATGTCACTCAAACATTACATATTTTCTATCAATTACTCACCCCATGAAGCTTTTAATACATGGAGATTATTTAGTGTTTATTGCATTCCTGAACCAATAATTAAATATTTGCTGTTGCAGGAGACCAATGCAAAAGTATATAAAATAATAATATAAACTCACTGAGAGGCCTATACTGATGATCCAGGTTCAAAGAGTTTAGTATTGTTCTTGTTAAATATTGGATAATTGGATTCCCAGTGAGCCATAGTCGGCTATTAGACGTCTGTCTAAAACAGGGTTGTAACTGGTCTAAAAGCGAATTTCTAAGGCGCTCAGGTGGCGCAGTGGTAAAGTCCCTGCCCAACACCATGGAAGGTTGTGGGTTCGAAACCCCTATGGTTCAACCGGCTATGTCGGGCGTCTGTGCGAACGCAATTGGTCCGTGTTCGGGGTGGGAAGCCGGACGGGGAGGGTGATACTGGTCATTGCATGAATTCCTACGGGTTGGGGCGGCACCTGTCAGCAGGGAGTGTTGGGACTCGGGAGGGAGGAGCAGGACGAAGGTTCTAGGTCCTCCTGGTGGGGGCTCCTCACTGGCAGGTGAGTCAGTAGGATACAACAGAAGTGACAACACAGAAATGTGTGTGGGGAGGAATCAATTGGTATAACGACTAAATTGGGGCGAAAAGGGGTACAAATAATTGGCTAAAAACACTCTGACTCAAATTATATTTATTAAAAAGTGAATTTTCTAGACTTAGCCTAGATGTTGAAACAATGTTATTTCAAGCGGCTATATATAGATGCTTAAAGGGGGGGGTGAGATAAAAATAAATACATTATTTTGTCGCTTTTATCATGTTTCCTGACCTCAATTACAACCCAAAAACAGAACATTCAACAGTCAGTGGTTTTTCTGTAATCTGTAGTTTTTTTAATCATTAGGCTCAGAAAAGTGAGTTCATTTTCCTCTGGACGTACGCATCATCATCATCCAGGGGAGGATGTGGTTGTAGGGGAGGGTGTATCACCTTTGCTGTTACTTTACATTGTGTTTGCATCAGCCCAATGCACCATTTACCATTTACCAGTTCAGTTCTTGGCTGCGTTCACCCTCCCCTACAACCACACCCTCCCCTGGGTGATGATGCGTACGTCCAGAAGCAAATTAACCCACTTTTCTGAGCCTAATTATTCCAAAAACTACAGATTACAGAAAAACCACTGAATGTTGAATGTTCTTTTTTGGGGGGGGTGTAATTGAGGTGAGGATTATTATTATTTCTTTTAATGTCATAAGACCTTTTAAAACAGACAGTTGAGGCGTTGAGGCGTATTTTAGACGTCTAATAGCCAGAAATATGCTCAGTGGCTTCTGGCTTAGGAATGCAACAAAAACAAAATCTCCATGTATTCAACGCTTCACGGGGCGAGTAATTGATAGAAAATAAGTCATTTCTTGGTGCGGTATTCCTTTATGAAAATGGAATGAGCCATATTCCTCTGAAAACTATTTTCTCCAACATCATGGGTTAACAACATGGCCTTTAACCCAGGGAGCCTTGCACATCTGCATAGTGTACAACATGGGCTTTATGTGCATGACTAGAGCTGCTTGTCTACTTCACTGTCCTGTCAAAGGCAAGCTGCTGCGTGTCTAAAGAAGCACTTGTCCCTTTCGGTTGTAGAGGTCAAAATTGATAGACTGCCGGCAAGGCTGCAACACAGCATTGGAGGAACAGAATTCATGGCCATCTGACATTTATCTTGGGTTATCATTGAGTGCTGTTCACAGAGGCACTGTATTTCACTGCAAGACGTCAGAGGAGACTAGTCCAACTTGGGAACAGATTTCCGTTGTGCAAGCTAGCAAGGTTTCTTACAACACATTTGTGAGATTTTGTTGTGTCAATGTGACGGCACACTGCATGGAACATCACTGGCACTTTCCAGCTAGGCCCTTTCCAACTGGGCCCTTTCCAACTGGGTCGTCACATTGGAAATGCAATGACTTGCAGACTTGTGGCTCAGGAGGTAGAGTGGCCTTCTGGGAAGCAAGACGGTTCTTGGTGTGATCCCCGTCCCATCCTTGCATCTTGTCAAAGTGTCTAATTGCTCCTGAGTAACAAGTCAGAGGCTTGCGCATGCGCATACAGTAGTTACCTCACTGTTGAGTGAAGTTTATACAGTAAGTTTGAATGGGAGCCATACATTTTAAAGCACTTTGAGGGGTCAGAACGAAGTCTAGAAAAGTGCTAGCCCATCACCAGGTACACACAGCGAAATGTTGTATGTATGTAACGTATAGATTAATAAGAATTAAATTCACTATATCTCTGAGACAGTGTTTAAAGAAGTTCTATATGTTATTTAAAACTGCTGTTTTTATTAGCCGAGTAGTTGTACGTTAATTTGGTCTACATTTAGGTGTTGGATTGTTTGTGCCCAAGTGCATGAATGAATCCACTAGTGAGCTTTACATGTGAAAGGCACCTTGATTTAAGTCTTAAGTTTAATATAAATCTATATTATTTGGTAATGTTTAGTAATAGTCATGATGGTACTTTTCAAGCTGTTTAGCTTGGCGCAAACTGGTATAGTATGTCATTTCTTGTTTTTCTGTTGGAGGTACTTAGGTAGATGGAACATAGAAAGTATAGTTCCTGACGAAACGGTGTAGGTTCACTGTTTGTAGGCGGTTGCTTGGGTGAAACAAGTGGCTGCTACTAGGTCGGATGTCGTAGGTGGTTGCTATGGTACAGTAATACAGGTGGTGGCTAGGGTGTGTAGGCAGGTGCTACAGTGTTGCCAAGGTAACGCTAGTTCCCAACAGGCTAGGGAACATCACCGTTGGCGTTTACTTGACGTTTGGATTTTAGCCAAAGTCTGAAGACCTAATGAAGTATATGTAAGAATGTGTAAAAAGATTTCACTCAGTCAATCACTGAACTATCTTATTATTACAGATGTTGCGGAAAAAGTCTAAAATGATGTGACGCGATCCATTTTGTATTACTTTGAACATTGAAGTTTACTTTTATTTTTTTCCTGTTTTGCCCAGAATGGACATGCATACGCCACCTGCACAGATGCAGGGGGTGACCAAAGAATGTCAGGGGGCATGATGCTGGCTTTTTTTTTTTTTTGCTCTTTGTCACACAGTATCGCTGATGTGGATGTTTTCTTCTCCAACCCCCCCCCCCCCCCCCCCCACCCCCCCACCCCCCCACCCCCGTGGGCCTCGCGGGAAGCGGTGACATCACTGATAAACAATGTCTGTCCGGTCCTGCCAGGCCACCAGCCCTTCCTGAAAAAGCTGCTGGCTACAGTCAGCCATGCAGGATAGATGAAGCTCAGCCCTCTCTCTCTCTCTCTCATTGTATCTCCTGTATACAGTACAGGTGCATCAAATCAGGCCATGGACCTCTCTCTGTGCTATAGGAAGGCTCTGATTGTACACCAACACACAGCTGCAAAGTATAAATAAAGCGCCATTCCCACTGGGAACGATACAGTAACTATACAATAATTATAACTAATATCGTTCACCATTGTATTTTACATCTGGCTTTGTCTGTTTGTTCGAATTGTATGTCCCACACTTGGCTCCTTTTATGCCCTTCAACATTAAGCCCATATCTGGGAATTCCCATACAATAGCTGCTGACCTGTTTGTTGACATTGTGACATCACATTGTTGTGACATCATATCTACATCTGATTCCAAGATGATGCCCTGTTAGGGCAACGACACTAATAGAATCCCTTTTATGCCCATCAATATTAAGCCCATATCTGGGAATGCCCATACAATAGAATCCATTTTATGCATATATGGGAATGCCCATATATGGACACATTGTGTCAGTTTAACCAGTCCAACTTAAACGACCAACCGCAACTTGAATTACACACTTGCAAATGAATTCCGTCCTGTGCAAATCCCGTCCTGCACCCTTTAGGGCGAGGTTGCTTTTCACCCTTTAGGGCGAGGTTGCTTTTCGCCCTTAGGCATCTTACTGGTATAAAAAGACAAAATTAATTTCACTGGGACACCGTTTTTTCCAAAATCTCAAAAAATATATTGGTTATTGGTAACAGAAAAATACAAGCAATGATAACTGTGTAAAGCTGAACAAGTTGAAGTTTGAATGGAATTTGTAGCACAAAAACAAAAGACTAGTTTTAGGTTAGACCTGTCACAATTATTACATACCGGTAATCGTCTAATTGCAATTATTTGACATAATGTCAATTATTTCGTCATAATCGTTTACATGTTGAAAATGTTTCATATATTTTCAAACATTTTCAAAAATAGTGGAAATAGCAGATTGTGAGCTTGTAGATCGGCTATTTCCATTTTCATGGCATCTGTAAGAAGGTCTGTGTGTGTGTCTGTTTGTCCGGAGCTAGTCTCACAGACAGCACTTGCACAGTGCCAAAGTTGTTGAGCACACTGCCAGTAGGCCAAAGAAGTGCCTCCACATATTTACATTCTGTGTGTGTGTGTGTGTGTGTGTGTGTGTGTGCGCGTGTGTGTGTGTGTGTGCGTGCGTGCGTGCGTGCGTGCGTGCGTGCGTGCGTGTGCGTGTGCGTGTGCGTGTGTGTGTGTGTGTGTGTGTGTGTGTGTGTGTGTGTGTGTGTGTGTGTTAATGTGACTATAGTACTTGATCAACTTTATTTTTGTTTCTAGAGTAAACCCAAAAGTTTGACTACTCGTCCCTTTTCTGTAATGGATAATCGATTTGAGGATTGGTCAAGCTTCAAGTAACATTACATTACAAATAGGCAGCCAAACTAGCAATTACCCTGACTTCCCAGAATGTATTAGTGTGGTTGCTATAGGCAACACACTATTGTTCTCCGTCGAGAATCTTTGTAAACTTTTGCACAAACGTAAAATGAAGCTTTTGGTCCTGCTTCACACACTGTTGTCCCTGTTGTCATGCCTCACATGACATCACAATATATAATATAAACGTAAGACGGAATTCAGTTACCAGTGGATTTCTCGTGACTCGTGGTGGTGCAACCACACTTGCAATTTCCCAGAATTCCATCTTAGTTATTATTTAACTTTCCTTATGGAAGTCAATGGGGCTCCGAGCCGGCTGAAACCTTGACTCAACTCTGAGTCATACGTCATACAGTAGATGAGTCATAAGCATAACACGCCTCACGTCACAGACTGGACACAGATCCACCATGTCATTGAGGACCTGTTGTCTCTCTGTCTCTCTCTCTTTCTCTAAACGATTATTTTTTTTCACAATAAACCTTAGAGGGATATTTGTATACCCTTATTGACATGGGACTGATGGGAGTGGACAGATATGCCTGCAATTAACAATGCAAAATAAAAATGACAAATATTGTCCAAAAACCATCAAATGGTACTGCTAATGTTGAACCTTGATCAATGTGGGTCGGATGCAGCAATGTAATCGCCTGAAAACTGAAACATTTGAAGACATATGGACAGAATGCTCAAGCAGCAAATGAATTACTAACCAGGCTCAGATCAATCGAGCCTTTTGTAACTCTGTATACTAGCCTGCAGCCTTCTGTGTAGTCCTATTCAAGAAAAAAAGAAAAGTAGAGCAGAGAATGGAATTTGAGTTTTTATCTGCGCAGGCCTTTTCCGACAATTAATATTCCTCTATCTCTGACCCTCTGGAGCTTAGTGGTTTGCAGTGATCATCCCTAAGGAATTGTCTGGTATTTGTGGCATCCGAGGCACAAGAAGTGGATGGCTATGTCTCCTCCTGATAGCAGCAACGCAAGCAAGTGGACAAATTCCTTGTCTAGAAATGCAGTGGTGGAAAGTAACTAAGTACATGGACTCAAGTACGCTACTTAAGTACATTTTTGACTACTTTACTGGAGTATCTCCAAACAAATATTGTACTTTTTACTCCACTACAATTATTTGAAAACTTAAGTTAATAGTTACTTTGTAGATTTTTATTATTATTACAAAACCTATATTAACCACCACAAAATTGCCAAGCCCGCATCATGTTGTGAGTTTGTAGATCTGCTATTTTCTAAAAGATTGTTTTACATTAATTTTTGACATAACTTGTGAAACAGGACATTCTGCATAATGAGTACTTTTGGTACTTTAAGTATAATTTTGATGCCAATACTTTTTGTACTTTAACTCAATTACATTTTGATTAGCGGTCTTTTACTTGTAACAAAGTATTTGTACGTTGCAGTTTCAAAGTATTTCTACATTGCAGTATTGATACTTTTACTTAAGTAAAAACATTTGAGTAACAGACAAAGGTGACCTAAAAGCTGCTGGACTGTGTCTGGTGATAAATTATTAACCTTTTTTTAATCATGTGGTCATTGAACTTTTTTGTAAACAAGCTGGTTTTGCTCTGTGATCATGAGTAATTTGAGTAACTTAATAAGGTAACTTGAGTACAACAAAGTATCTACAGTATATCTGATGTCAATGAAATGCAAGTTGCTGGCACGTTATTCCCAAACAGTCTTGCACTACAGTTTAATAAATGTCATGTATTTGGTGAGTGAAGCCTTTCTTAACATCCCAGAGTTCAATAACAATGTGTCATTATGTCATACCATTAGTCATGTGGTTTGTCAGTTGTTAACTGATGCGGTTTGGCGTTATGTTAAGCTGTATAGTGAGTGATAAAAGGACTCCAGACTAGCCTCTCTAGGAGAGACCCTTGTGAGAAGATTGCTTCATACTTGGTGGTGGAAAGTACCTACAGTAATACATTTACTTTACTACTGTACTTGAGCACAATTTTTGAGTTATTTGTACTTAACTTGAGTAATTCCAATTTCCAATACTTTTTACTGCTACTTGGATCCAAATATTGTACTTTTACTCCACTACATTTATTAGAAAACTTTAGTTACTTGTTACTTTGTAGATTTAGATTATTATTACAAAACAAAAAGACATACATTAACCACTTCAGGCCTATATTTCGGCCATTTGAAAATAGCCGATTTACAAGCTCACAATGCCTGGGTCTACATTTGAAAACTTGAAATGCATAATGAGTACTTTTACTTTTTTTATTTCTACATTGCAGTAATGATACTAAGTAAACTTTGGAATACTTTCTCCACCACTGTGTGTGTGTGATATATATATATATATATATATATATATATATATATATATATTTGTACTACAGGTACAGTATATATAGAGCAGCGAAGTGTGATGTCACTTCCGTGAAATGGCGTGAAATGTCGCCCTCTACGGGGTTCATGCTGGTATTGTTTTGCATTCAAATCGCCATAGGGGATTCTGCGAACGCTGCATATAAGGTCTGTGTTAAAAATATAAACACACCATGCTTGCGGATTGACCCAAATGGATATGAAGCATCGACTAAGGTGGAAATGTACAGATTTACCCAAAGAGTAACACAATAAACGCTAGAAAAGAGGTACAACAGGCTATATCAGATATGAATGAATATCATAAACTATGCAGAACCCCCCCGCTGACAGAAACGCGCGCATGGTGTGTTTATTGCCAGACCCATGAAATGGGTAGGCCTACATAAGCAAATGTCGGTCTGTCCGGGTTTTTTATATAAAGGGTATATATGATGATGACATGATGATGACATGCCTACAAAAGGCATGATGTCATAAATGATGATGACAGACAGGGGGTCTGGCACAACCAGGTTGACCTGGTCTAGTATTTTTAACACAGACCTTATATGCGGCGTTCGCAGAATCTCCTATGGCGATTTGAACACAAAACAATACCAGCATGAACCCCCCAGAGGGCGACATTACGCACAGATGACGACATAGCTTCGTTTCTCTATAGAGAGATGATAGATATAGATAGTCAATAGATATACATCCCATCCACTTTGTAGTTTATTTGACTAAAATACATCTGCTCCTTTGGTGTTAGGTCCTCCTCAACATGGCTTTCTTAATCTCCACTAGAGCGTCTGGAAGGGATAAATATCGACTGGAGTTCCTCTGTCTTATCCAGTGCTACACGGTAAAATCCAGAGTGTTTAATTGATCAAAATGGACCCTTTCGGGGTCCATTTGTACACTCCCGGAGCCCCCACAGACTGCACTGTAGTGTTTATGATGTCTTTCCTTACTCAGACAGTCTAGCCCTGTCTTATCGACTGCTAATCTCCACAAGCCACAGCAGAGCAGAAGAACTTTTAAAGGTTTTCCTGTTCCCAGAAAACAAAGATACCACCACCACCATTTTCATCTCCCTTTTAGGCATCTCTCCTTATTTTTCTCAGCATCACGGCAGCATGATTTACAATATTTCTGGAAAAGGGCCCTTTTGAATTCAGCTATCACCTCGAGAAATATTCTTTGATCTCTATTCAACTCTTCTGATTTATCTCTCTCTCTTCTGAGTCACTGTAATGACTCGGCTAAGGTTTATAATCTGTGTTGTGAGGGCACTTAAAATCGGCTCACACTTTGGGAAGCCTAGTATGACATTCTCCCCCAAAACCCTGCCTCCATGTCTTCTGCTGCCCACCCCTCTCTCCCTCTCTCGCCGTCTTTATTCTCAGCCCCCCTCTCCCACATTCAGGAAATGGGAGCCGAGCCAGAAGTCCTCTCTATTTCCGGGAATCGGTCCCACAAAGCTGCAGTGTAGTAACTTAGCTCTGACGTGAGAGCCATTGTTAAAAGAGCAGGGCCCCCATTGTCCACGGGAGGAACAGTAACACAAACAAAAGCCTCCCGCGGAAGGAGAGCGGCGAGGGAGAAGAGAAGGAGACAGAACCCGTGCTATTTATACATTAAGAAGCACCAACCTGGCGTCTCTGTCTTCAAAAAGGATATGCATGTCGGATCAGCAAGACAGTCAAACAACCACCAGCATCAGCAAGGGGCTTGTGAAAGGGTGCTTGAAGACGGGTGGCATTATCATACTGCTCCTTTTTTGATTAGGAAACATTTGATTTAACCCTTGTTCAGGGACGTGCTGGGCCCCTGATTCAGCCCGGGAAAAAGAGTTGGAGAGGCCCTAATTTTTCTTTTTCTTTTTTTATATATTTTGTCGTTGTCGGGTGGAAACCTTATATGTCCAAAACCGTTTGTTTTGTATTTATCATTTTAAAAATGATTTAAACTAGTGAAAAAATGTATACATTTGAAACTTGGAGATACAAGTAGGGCTGGCTCGGTATCAACATTTTGTTTTCGCGGTGGTAAATACCGGCGGTAAATGGGAAGACGGTATTGCGGTAATTACCGCACCCCCGTTTCTATCAATTAAAGCTATACTGTGTAAGTTGCTCAACTAGTGGTCTGTAGCAGTATAGCAAACCGCGGTCGCGTCTGCTTTTTTCGGCCGTTTATATTCCAAACATCTGCCCAGAATTTGCCGTTCCACAGCCCGAGTTATACATCCCCGTACAGCACAGCGGGTCTGGCTTTGAAAGGAGCAGATCTACAAGCTCACAACACGTTGCATCCACGACGCGTTCTGAGCTTGTAGATCTCTGCACTGTCGGGTTACTATAGTAACGTAGGCTACAGGGGCTTTTCTGACACAGTACGCTGTGTGTGAACAACCAGATGAGAGACGGCCCGGGTAGATCGTGTACATTGATTCTGTAAAGTCACGTCTCAAATTGCATTGATTGAGTGACAGGTTTTAGTTACAAGACTTGACACAAAAGGTTGTAAAATCGCCGACTGAGTCAGCGACGTGTTGGAAAAAGTAGAAGCTGGTTTAATTTTCGGTTTTAGTCCTCACAGCTCGCGCTCTGTCTGTATGAATAAAAAAGAATCTGCAAGGTATGTATAAACATACTTGTGTCTTGTGGATAATGGAGAAAGTTTAACGCTGCTGCCTGCTACGAGACAGCTGCTCCAGTCAGTGTCCAGTGTGGATTTCTCTGTCTCCGCGTGACGGCAATACCTAGGGTCTAGCGTTAGTTTCATTTTCGATGAAAAGGAAACTGATGGCCCATTAAGCTGTGGTACGCTGCCCAGAGCAGAGTGGCATGGAGCGCATGCGGTCCTTGCTTCTCCCCCGTTTTAAAACTCGCTCGTTCTCAATTAAAAATTGCCTCTTTATTGTCTTTTTTGACCGCGGTAAGGACCCTGACACCGTGGTAGGCCGCGGTATACCGCGGTACGGCGGTACGGCGGTTACCGTCCCCAACCCTAGATACAAGGTTTCTGCCCGACAGTGACGATTTTCTTTGTTGGCCGCACAGCCCCCAAAATGGAACGAAGGCCGACATTTTATTTTTTATTTTTTTCATAATGGACCGGCCGGGAATGAACCGGCCGTTCGGGAGTTGTCCCGCTTCTCCCAATGGCCAGCACGTTCCTGCCCTTGTTTAATCAAGGAGTTCCAATGAAACGCAAGTGAGAGGCCTGGTTGGCACCTTGCACTACCACACGGCACAATGACGGCGTTTGTTGACTTGGATGTGTCCATAAAAACTTTCCACCCAATTCTTTCCGGCTGGTGCTGAGGTTTTTTAACCAGCAATATTCACTCGGCACAAGCCTGTGACTTAACTTCCATCCCCTCATCCAGGGACGTGTTGGCCATTGGGAAAGGCGGGACAACTCCCGAACGGCCGGTTCATTCCCGGCCGGTCCAGGCCGGCCATTAGGAAAAAATGTAAAATAAAATGTCTGCCTTCGTTCCATTTTGGGGGCTGGGCGGCCAACAAAGTAAATCGTCACTGTCGGGCAGAAACCTCGTATCTCCAAGTTTCAAATTTGTAAACTTTTTCGCAAAGCAAAGCCCTGCTTCATCATACAAGGCCGTCGCACAAAAGTAGTGAAAACAGCAGATCTACAAGCACACAACGCCTCGCGGTGCGAGGTGTTGTGTGCTTGTAGATCGGCTGTTTTCACTAGTTTAAATCATTTTTAAAATGATAAATACAAAACAAACGGTTTGGACATACAAGGTTTCCACCCGACAACGACGAAATATAACTCATGTAATTGGCCCACTGCAGCGCTATAGAGAGAGATCTCTCTCTCTAGTCTATAGCGTGCAATGAGGGCCTCTCCAACTCTTTTTCCCGGGCTGAATCAGGGGCCCAGCATGTCCCTGCCCTCATCACCCCCTCCACCCCCACACACTCTCAGCAGGTGGTGTTAATGCTGTGGAAGCCAATGAGAGCACTACACAGTAAAGCTGTCAGTGTTCATTTATATCCATGTGTAAGTCTTGAGCATGTGCAAATTATAACCAAATGGACTCCTCCTGGGTACAGGGGTGTCACACCAAATTCTGGGCCCTGCAGTACAAGGATTCACGTCAATTATTTTATGCCTTTAACTATTGAAAAATAGCAGATCTACAAGCTCTGCTATTTTTGAAAAATCGCAAATATGTCGCAATATCACAATATGTTGCTATGTCAGTGGTGCTCAAACTTTTTCAAGTGAAGGACCCCCAAAAGGATATGTATTTGGCCACGGACCCCCATCTCAAAATATTTACTTCCAGGGACCCCCCCCCCCCCCCCCCCAGAAGCAAAATTTGAGTTACAAATGTTCGCATAAAAAATACACATATTCAAAGATTTGCACACATTTTCACGACTTTTTCAAAAATGGCAGATCTACAAGCTTGTATATCTGCTATTTTTCAATAGCTAACATTTATAAAATAATTAAGGCCCCTCCACCTTGGGCCCTAGTAACTCAGTCCCACTCCCCCCCCCCTTGTGACGCCCCTGCCTGGGTACCATTTGCTTGCATTTGCACCCGTCCAGAGTTCAATGAACCCTCAGGAACTTATACAGTGTAGTGGTTCTTGTGTACCGAGGGCCTGGAAGTGGAGAGGGTAGCTGCTGGCGTCACAAGGGGTAGGAAAGTGGGACTGAGTTACTGGGGCCCAAGGTGGAGGGCATCTAATAACTTTATCTATTGAAAAATAGCAGATATACAAGCTCACAGCGCGGCACCGCTGCGAGCTTGTAGATCTGCTATTTTTGAAAAGTTGTGAAAGTCTTTGAATATATGTATTTTTTAAGCGAACATTTTTAACTCAAATTTTGCTTCTGGGGGTCCCTGGAACTAAATATTTTGAGATCGGGGTCCGTGGCCAAATTCATATCATCTTGGGGGTCCTTGACATAGGTTTCTTGCACACATTTTCACGATTTTTCAAAAATAGCGGATCTACAAGCTCACAGCGCGGCACTGAGATCGGGGTCCGTGGCCAAATTCATATCATCTTGGGGGTCCTTGACATAGGTTTCTTGCACACATTTTCACGATTTCTCAAAAATAGCGGATCTACAAGCTCACAGCGCGGCACTCGGTGCCGCGCTGTGAGCTTGTATATCTGCTATTTTTCAATAGTTAACATTCATGGGGGGCCCGCAGTGAATCCTTGTACCCAGGGCCCAGAATTTGGTGTGACGCCCCTGGCTGCTGGTGTTGTGTTGCGTAAATCGTCCACGTAGGAAAGTGAGTCAAGAGGAGTGACATGAGGTCAGGTTATCATCCTAATACCTCAGGCAGTGTTTACATCATCAGTGATGCTGATGGAACATGGAAAACCGTTCATGAATGCATTTCCTAGAGTCACAGGTGGTGGCACGGAAGCATTGTGTGTAGTGGCTTCTTCCGCTCAGTTTAGGATGTCAAATCAGCTGCTGCCGGAACTCGGAACAGATTCATTACAAACTATTAGAGGTGGAAAATACTCAAGTAAAAGTACTCAAGAGTCGTTTTTTGAGGATCTGTACTTTTAAAGTAATTGTTAAATGCTATACTTTTACTCTTACTTTGAGTAATTTAAAAAATAAATACTCTACTTTTACTTTGAGTAAAAAATAATAAATAGATAGATAGATAGATACCTTTATTATCCCAAGGGGGAAAATGTGTTGCCCAGAGGCAGCACAGCAGTATAAGGTTATTTACAAAGTTACAGAGAAGTATGAAAAAGATAAAAAATAAAAAACTAGAGTACAGAGTACAGAGTACAGTAAGTACAGTAAGAGCAAGGTACAACAGGAAAGGGAACAAATAATATATATACATAAAGTGTCTTAAAGCACGACTATCAAAATAATACAGTGCCCAAATCAAAGTGACCATAACAGTCAATGCTAGTTAGTGCAACTAGCAATAAATAGCAATAAATGGACAATGAGTAAGAGTAAATTAAATTCAGGATTTTGACATACTTATGAATGCATTGGGACTGCTGCTCGCTAACCCCAGCAGGTGGCAGTAGTGCAAGATTATGTGACGTGTCAGACCATGAATATTTGTTGAGGTTGTTTTAGATCATTAACACTCTGCTCTGGTAACTATACCTCTCAGCTGGGAATGTACTGTAGCCCATTTAATGCCCATAGAGGGGTCTATCTAGTAAAAGTGGTTTTCTGAATAGTATTTTTCTCTTCCTGGTTAATAATGACATGATTGACATCGTATTAGGACAGCTTAGGTAATGGGTAATGTGTGACATGTAATTAATGTCAAAAGGGGGCAGGGGGTACTTTTACTTTTTACTCAAAAAGTATGTTTAAAAAGTCTTACTTTCCTGGACTAGTACTATTACTTGTACATTTTTACTAAAGTAATGTACTTTTACTTTGAGTAGGATCAGTACTCTTTCCACCTCTACAAAATATTTGAAAGACCTTTTTTTGCAGCGGTGGGAAACAGCGCCCCTATGGATATGTTTGTGTGTCTCATGCCCTGTCTGGGTTAGGGTTAGACTTTGGCTTTTATCAGTTTCTGGCATCCCTAGTCTATAGCACCTTTCATACAAAGCAGCAGGGATGTGCATTGTGAGCTTGTAGATTGGTTCATTTCAGCAGAGAGATTTGGTGTAGTAGAGGGAAAAATGAGGTGACCAAGTACAGACCCTGGGTGGACCCCGGTCAGCAAAGTATATGCTGTTGGGTTTTAAATAAAATCTAATTAGTGACTGTCCTATGTGTTCATTTTTGCCTCCACAGGACTCCTAATATTCTCAACAAGGACCATCCCCCAGACAAGAAACCCAAAAGTGATAAATCTCCCGTCTCCCTCAAACATGAGTTTGACCCTACAGGTAAGACAAGTCAAGTCACCTTTATTTGTATAGCACATTTAAAAACAACGGAGGTTGATCAATAGTGCTTTCCAATTTGAAATCCAGAAAAAACCCTTGAACAAAATAATGGGTAGCACTTTACAATAATGACCTGTTATAAATCATTTATAAACATTTATAAGCAGTTTGTAGATGAGTAATAAACATGAACAAACTATGAACAAATGTTTACCTAAACATGTATCACTGTTTTAAACATCCTTTACATGTTATTAGTAAGGTATTAGTAAGTAGTAAACTAATCATGAATAAGCCATTTATACACATTTATAAATGATTAATAAATCATTTGTAAATATGCCATTTGTAGATAAGTAACTAATCATTTACAAGCTATCTATATACCTTGTAAAACATTCCTAATATATCTATAAATCATTAGCAGATGTTATCAAGAGCCCTAATGTAAAGTGAAGACTAGGTCGCAAGTTACTATGAAAACCTCCACTGGCTGTCTGTCAGTCCCTCTGTCAGTCTGTCCGTCACGTCACACTTTTGGTCCTACTCTAATTTCCGGCACCGTTGCCCCTATCCATGCCAAACTTTGCACACACACTCCTTGGCTGTCTGTTAATGTGGCCTCCGAGTTTGTTCATGGTTAACATATGCTTTGTAAAACATCCCTTAAATATCTATAAATCATCAGTAGATGTTATCAAGAGCCCTAATGTAAAGTGAAGACTATTCATTATTTACCAGTAAGACTCCCTAATAAGGAGATAAGCGATAAGCGCATACACAAACTTTAGAAGGCAATCGTAGCCAATCAGGAGGGAATATGGGAAATGGGACAGATCCATGTTGATGACATGACTTTAGCTTTGCGTGATTTTAGGCCCAAATCTGTAGGAGTAGTGTCAAAAAATGTGTTTGAAAAAATTGGCCTGATGGTGATGCTAAATGGGACAGATCCATGTTGATGACATGACTCTAGACATACTGTGTTCCGCTTTGTGTGATTTTTAGAGATGTTACCGATCAATCGGCAATGGATCGGATCGGGCCGATCAAAGCGTGATCGGCGATAATCGTGGTTTAGATCAAAAGGTAAATTCACCGATCCGATCCGATCGGTGCATCCGATCAACCAGCCGTTCAGTATGCCCACTTGAGGCCATTTTGGGGTATTGATTTCCACAGTGCTGAAGGAATAATTAGTTACTGCTATGATAATAAATACATAGTAATGCTGGTAAATAACTATAAGGCAAATATATAAATGAATTCATGAGTGAATTAATTAATTAAAGTTAAAACATTAACATTTAGAAAATATAAATAATATATAAATAATAACTTGATCGGATCGGTGATTGATCGGTATCGAGTGATCAAACTTTTGTGATCGGTGCTCGGTGATCGGTTCCAAAAAACCTGATCGGACCATCCCTAGTGATTTTAGGGCAAAATTTATAGGCGCAGTGTCCAAAAATGTGTGTTGCAAGAATCGGCCTCATGGTGGCGCTAGAAGAGGGCCATGTGAGAAATGAGGGGTGGAGGTTGTGGTTTGGCAGTCAACTGTCTGTTAATGTGGCCCTCCATGTTTGTTCATATTTAACAGACATTCGTAACTAATGAATAGTCTTCACTTTACATTAGGGCTCTTGTTAACATCTACTGATGATTTATAGATATTTAAGGAATCTTATATATACATTCCTCCTATTGCCGCATCCCACTTCCACGCCCCCTTTACATCGACTTCAACTCATAGGTAGTCGTCTAGGACGTAAGGAATACCGCCCCTAACTCTATGCCGTCCGCTCATTCGCTAGAGAGCAAGAGAGAGAGAGAGAGAGAGAGAGAGAGTCTCAGGTTACAAGAGGGAAGGGGGGGGGCCGCTGCACAGGGGGAGAGAGAGAGAGAGAGAGAGAGAGAGAGAGAGAGAGAGAGAGAGACTCAATCGCTAGCCGAGAGCCTGTATCTTACAAGAAGTTCGCGGCCCTTCGGGCCACTCACCTCTAGAGTTCACAGCAAGATACTGTCTGTCTGTCTGTCTGTCTGTCTGTCTGTCTGTCTGTCTGTCTGTCTGTCTGTCTGTCTGTCTGTGTGTGTGTGTGTGTGTGTGTGTGTGTGTGTGTGTGTGTGTGTGTGTGTTGCTAAAATGAAAACATTTAAATAATGAAAATAAAACATTGGCAGGCCTATTACAGTAACAATAATAACACAATTAGGCCAAAACTTTTTTTTTTTTTCAAAAAACCTTTTTTTTTATAAAAAAAAAAAAAAAACGGGCGTGGACTCTAGATGTGAGCGGCCCGAAGGGCCGCGAACCTCTAGTGTTTTACAAAGCATATGTTAACCATGAACAAACAAGGAGGCAACAGACAGCCAAGGAGTGTGTGTGCAAAGTTTGGCATGGATAGGGGCAACGGTGCCGGAGATAGAAGTAGGGTCAAGTGTGACGTGACGTGACGTGACGTGACGTGACGTGACGTGACGGACATACTGACGAGGGACTGACAGACAGCCGGTGGAGGTTTTCATAGTAACTTGCGACCTAGTCTTAACTTTACATTAGGGCTCTTGACAACATCTACTAATGATTTATAGATATATTAGGAATGTTTTACAATGTATATAGATAGCTTGTAAATGATTAGTTACTTATCTAAAAATAGCATATAAATGATGCTTAATTTTAGTTACAAATGATGTATTAATCATTTACAAATGTATATAAATGGTTTATTCATGATCAGTTTACTACTTACTAATACCTTACTAATAACATGTAAATGATGTTTAAAACAGTTATAAATGTTTAGGTAAACATTTGTTCATAGTTTGTTCATGTTTATTACTCATCTACAAACTGCTTATAAATGTTTATAAATTATTTATAACAGGTCATTATTGTAAAGTGCTACCAAATAGGAATAAGGTATAAAGTAGAAACTTGACCTTGGCACTGTACTTGGTCTGCTCTTTTCTTCCCTGTACACAAACTCTTTGACGAAAATAGCTGTATATAAAAGCTGACAGCGTGTCGCAGACGTGTTGTGAGCCGTTGTGCAGATCGGTTATTTTTGGCTAATGTTTTCCCCAAAATAGGGATACTAGGGTTCAAGTGGTTAATGGAAGAATAAAAATAAAGTCCCTATCACACAGCGATTTGGCGGCCCCCCTGTAGTACCTCTGAGGATCCCATGGGGGTCCCGGACCCCCTGTTGAAGACCCCTGCCCTACATACTGGCAATACATTTGCCAGTCAAACAAACAACCAACCGTGGACCACAGAATTAGCATGTGCATGTGTGTGTGTTCATGCGTGCGCGTGTGGGCCTACAGGTTTGGTTCAGCGGTGTGTGATCATTCAACGAGATGAGAATGGCTTTGGGCTGACAGTGAGTGGAGACAACCCTGTATTTGTACAGCTGGTTAGAGAAGGTAAGAGTCTGCATGCATGCACGCACACACGCACACACACGCACGCACGCGCGCACGCACGCACGCACGCACGCACGCACGCACGCACGCACGCACGCACGCACACACACACACACACACACACACACACACACACACACACTATCTTATATATACATTCCTCCTATTGCCGCATCCCACTTCCACGCCCCCTTTACATCGACTTCAACTCATAGGTAGTCGTCTAGGACGTAAGGAATACCGCCCCTAACTCTATGCCGTCCGCTCATTCGCTAGAGAGCAAGAGAGAGAGAGAGAGAGAGAGAGAGAGTCTCAGGTTACAAGAGGGAAGGGGGGGGGGCCGCTGCACAGGGGGAGAGAGAGAGAGAGAGAGAGAGAGAGAGAGAGACTCAATCGCTAGCCGAGAGCCTGTATCTTACAAGAAGTTCGCGGCCCTTCGGGCCACTCACCTCTAGAGTTCACAGCAAGATACTGTCTGTCTGTCTGTCTGTCTGTGTGTGTGTGTGTGTGTGTGTGTGTGTGTTGCTAAAATGAAAACATTTAAATAATGAAAATAAAACATTGGCAGGCCTATTACAGTAACAATAATAACACAATTAGGCCAAAACTTTTTTTTTTTTCAAAAAAAAAATTTTTTTTTCAAAAAAAAATTTTTTTTTTTCAAAAAATAAAAAAAAAATGTTTTTTTTTTTACGGGCGTGGACTCTAGATGTGAGCGGCCCGAAGGGCCGCGAACCTCTAGTATATTTACATCACTTGTAGGGACATTACATAGACTTCCATTCATTTTTATGCAAGTCCTGTGGCCTTACCCTAACCTCTATCCCTATCCCTATCCCTAAACCTAACCCCAACCTTAAAGAGGTAGTGCCATGATTTTCCCCCCCTCTAAAACATGATTATCAGGTATTATGATTATACTAGGAGGAAGATTTTTTCCAAAAAAGTATACAGAAAGAGTTAAAATTGGGTTTTTATGTGGCCACACCCCCAGTTCATTAAGTATGCATGGATGTCATGGTGGGTGGTGACCCAGCTGAAGTTAGCCACAGCCCACAGTGTTGGGTGAATGGTAATTTGGGGAGGAGTTGATACTGTGACATACTTAGTATCTGTGTTTTTTAACTGACACTTTTGACCACAAGGTGGCAGCCCCAAGAGAAAACAAACAAATACCAAGAGAATACATCATTTCTCATAAAAAACACACCAGGGGGTCTAATGAAGTACTTTCAACCTCCTAGACACATGAAAAACAGAAAAAGTACAAAACTATGGCACCACCTCTTTAACCCTAACCCTAAACCTAACCCTAACCCTAACCCTAAACCTAACTGTTGTGGGGACCTACTATTTTGTCCCCACACTGTCAGAGGTCCCCTGCAGGTGACTGTGTGAACAATGAACATGCGTTTAGTCCCCATAAGTATAGCTAGACAAACTCTCACACACACACACACACACACACACACACACACACACACACACACACACACACACACACACACACACACACACACACACACACACACACTACTATGAATGTCGACTGAAACAAAGCTGTAAAGTTTACAAGTGCTGAACAGTAAAACAAAGCAAACCAAATGCAAATATCTCACATTAAGTTCCCATTTCTCCTATGCTGTGTCTTTTGCATCCTGCAGATGGCGCTGCGATGCGAGCCGGTGTCCAGACAGGCGATAGAATCATTAAGGTGAGAAACATTGTTCTCTGAGTGAATGAACTAAAACTTCCAGGGAACTGCCATGAGCATTAGTCAAAGACCTCTATAGCAACAACAATAATTACTACCTCGGGTTTTAACAAAAGAAATGAGTGTAAAGTAATAACGTATGGCAGGGGTCTTCAACGTTTTCAGGCCAAGGACTGCTTAGTCGAGAGAGAGATGAAGCAGGGACCCCCACAACCTTATCATAGATTACATATTGTTTCATCGTTTGACAGCACAATCATCAGTGTATTTTGGATTCATGCCAATTTGTGTTTTCAGATATTTAACCACTTGAACTGTCAGTACTTAATAAACTTCACCTTTCACTCTGTACTTAGTGTGCTCTTTTCCCCCTCTACACCGAAGCTCTTTACCAAAAGTAGCCGATCTGCTAGGCGTTGTGAGCTTGTAGATCTGCTATTTTTGGCTAAAGTTCACGGAATATGGATATATAATAATTATATAATATAAAAAAGGAGAAAAAACTTTCCATCACTCAAAGATTTGGAGGACCCCCTGTCGTAACTCCGAGGACCCCCTAGGGGTCCCGGACCCCCTGTTGAAGATCCATGCCCTATGGTATTACCTTTTCATGACTCACACTGAAAAAGTAATTCAATACATTTCAACATACATTTCAAACTTACTGGTTAGATTTGAAAACGCATCAGACCACCAATGGACATTTAGTTGGTGGACTGATGCCTAGTCCTGATTTTTAACACATTTTAGGTTATCTGCTCTGATGTGTCAGCCGTTTTATGCTGCTCAACTCTCTTGATGTTCTGTGTTCTTCTTCGGCAGGTTAACGGGACCTTAGTAACACATTCCAACCATATAGAAGTTGTGAAGTTGATCAAATGTAAGTACCTGGAACTGCTTTCCATTACGCTTGACATTTATACTTGCCTGCAGGCAGATACTACAAATGTCTTTTAAACAGTTTTCTGAAAAAAAACACCTTTTGTTGCTATATCAGTGGTACTCATAACTTTTGCATGTCAAGGATATGTATTTGGCCGCGGACCCCATCTCAGAATATATATTTGACGAATGTTCCCCCTTGGTTAAATGTCAACTATAACATTATTTTCAACCTGTCCTAATGGGAATGGAAATTCTCTCATTTTCCTGGTGACATGCTATATCTCGGGGAAAGATTTACATTTATTTACATACCATAATATAACATAAAAGTAAAGTACTGTAAATTATCGATGTGATTCAGGGGTGCCGTGGACAGTCATATTTATAGGAGTGACCTGAGACAAAAAAAGTTTGAGAACCACTGCTGTGGAGGCATTTTTGCAAGTAAATCACATAAATGTTTTCATTGCCAGCTTCTAAAATGTACCAATAAACTCTCAAAATACTGAAACAATACTGTTTAGTTTATGGGTGAGTCTTCACAGCCTCCACAGTAATCAGTGAGTCACTGCTGTCTCTGCTTTCTGGCTTGAGAAAGACCCCCAGACCCAGCGAACAATGGCTCACCCCCATGCTGGGTTTTAACGAGGAGCAGTCGTTAGCTGAAGTGGCTTTTCTTTTCTTTCTTTTTTTTTTGGTATCCAGGAAACGGAACGGAAGTTCATACAGGTTGGAACGTTCACTGTTGTTGTCTTTAGGCATAAGATACTATAAAAGTACAGGCAAAATAAAGAGGTATCAAAGGGCGACAAAGCTAGAACAGGTGTTTGGACAAAGTTGAAAAAAACTATTAACTAGGGCTAATAGACTAAACGCTTAATCATTATATTATACTCTTTCACATGACGGTGTAAGCTTGTAGATCAGCTATTTTCACTATTTTTGAAATGTTTGAATTGAATTTCCTATAAAAACAAAATAGGGATTGATTATTAATCTATTATTTTATTACACTATCTATTATAAATATTGATTGTCCTTATGATCCATTGAATCAATTTGTTTGATTAACTGTTGCACCCCATTTTTCACAAGTTAGGGAACACTAACATACCCTTAAGGTCTATATCGGAACATACTAAATTACGTAATCAGGAAACCGGATCTCCATTTGCGATTATGCTTTCACATAATCGCCTTTTTTCGCAGCTGCCGTGTTCTAGCTCTGTGTTTGTGAAAATAGCGCGTAGCCCAAACGTTTTTCACGATAGCACAGAAAGCGTGCTCGTGTCCGATCTGGGGATCGATCGAAAAATAGACAAATATTCTGTGACTACTTGAAAAGGCAAGGAAAAACGAAAGATAACTGGCAATGGTTAGTGGTTTGGTTAAATATTCTTCGCAGTGAATGAGTTAATGTCAACAGAGGCATCAATAGTCAGATTTGATTGTCATCTCTCAAAGGTGTGAACGTGTTATCTGTGACTCTCTCCCTGACCTCTGACCTCTGACCCCTGCAGCGGGCTCCTATGTGGCCCTGACAGTGCTGGGGAGGCCCCCCGGTCTCCCCCACATCCCCCTGGAGGAGGAGGGGCTCAGGAGGGAGCAGGAGGAGGAGCAGGGAGAGGCGTGTCTCTCCTCCCCCCCTCCGTCCTCACCCCTCCTCTCACCCCTGCTGCCAGCCAGAGAGGAGCACAGCACCTCCCCACTGCCTCCCACGGTAAGTGTGTGTGTGTGTGTGTGTGTGTGTGTGTGTGTGTGTGAGTGTTTGTGTGTGTGTGTGTGTGTGTGTGTGTGGACGACATCACCACTTTTCGACCTATCTTCATATTATTGGTCCTCACTAATGTTCACGATAAAACAGCAAAATACATATACATGTCACTGGAAGACAGGTTTCTGAACTGACCCACAGCTCTCCTATGAGACACAAAAATAAATGTTGCTGTTTTATCATGAAGATAGGTTGAAAAGTGGTGAAGTTGTCCTTTAAATCAGTGTTTCTCAAACTTTCTAATTTCAAGGTCTTCCCTTAACGGGTTCATTTGGTTCCATTTTTACACTGACTGTTACAGATTGTTACAGACTTGTATGGGTCAATTTAGACCCCCACTAAAGGAACCCACAGAGTCCCTGGAATCCACTTTGAGAATCACTGCTTTAAATTGTCACTTCACTTAGGGCTGTCACAATTATTACATAATCGTCTAATCGCAATTATATGAGGTAATCGCAATTATTTTGCATAATCGTCATAATCGTTTCCATGTTGAGAAATGTTAATATAGTTTCAAACACGTTCAAAAAGTAATGGAAATAGCAGATCTACAAGCTCACAACGCGTCGCATCGTGGCGCGTTGTGAGCTTGTAGATCGGCTATTTCCACTATCAATGTTCTTTTTTAAGTATAAAGTTGTCAAATATGTTAGTCATTTATTTGTATATTTAAGTTATGTGTCATGATTTCCATGTGCAACTTCAAAGCCTAAAAGCCAAACAGAAATGTAATTGTCAACGACAAATACACAATTAAATCGTTAATTGCAATTATTTGAGTGACAACTAATCGTCATGTAAAATGTCATAATTGTGACAGCCCTAAGTCTTCACTGTCACCTGGGGATCCCCCCCCAACCACAGACGAGGCAGACCAGTGTGTTTTAAACGCGTGTCTGTCATCTGCTTGGTTCCTCATCTTGCTCTGTGGTGCTTAGTCTCTGTTGGAGTTTGTGGGATATTGGAGACACATCATCAGCACCATCACTTCCTTAAAACAAATAAAGAAGAAGTAGTCTTAATTTTCCCACAGCCAAATAAGGCACAACACTCACATAACACAGCTCTGCTCTGAGTAACGTTTCTCTCTCCACCTCCAGGAGGATAACAGGGCTCTACAATGTCAGAATGCTGACAGCATGCAGAGGACTAAGGAGCAAGGGGACTCACAGGTGTGTGTGTGTGTGTGTGTGTGTGTGTGTGTGTGTGTGTGTGTGTGTGTGTGTGTGTGTGTGTGTGTGTGTGTGTGTGTGTGTGTGTGTGTGTGTGTGTGTGTGTGTGTGTGTGTGTGTGTGTGTGTGTGTGTGTGTGTGTGTGTGTGTGTGTGTGTGTTAGGGCAGTGGTTTTCAACATTCTTCATATCAAGGTCCATTATTTATTCGGCATTTGAGCCACGGACCATCATTTGATGAGATTTAGCCTCTCAGATCCAAAACTTGGGAATATTTTGTCATCGTTGGATAGGATTTTGTCCACAATTCCATGCTGTATTGATGTGGTGCCATAGGACTAACAGGTCAATAGAAAATAACAATTCTTCTACATTCTGTAATTGTGTAGACTAATGCAGATGTTTAACAATAATTTTATTCTTGAGAGCGTAAAATGAAACCAAATGGACTTGTAAGAGTCCATTTGGTTTCGTTTAACTCTCTCACTGGTAGAGAACCACTTTTTTCGAGTGAGAGAGGCAGATGAATGTAATAATACTTCTTACATGGCTTGGTTGAATGCTAGATTCTCATTCATTGGTCAATCGCTGAATTCAGCCGTGTGTTATTTCCGGACAATGACCGCTCTGCTCAATAACAGACCTCTGTCTAATCAAATACTCAGAGCACCTGCTCTGCTCTGCTTGACTTTTATGCTGTATCCACATGACATTCATGTGAACAAACACACAATGTAATTTACAACTAAACGTTGCTCTCACGAATGTTTTTTGAGATTTTTTATCAACACTTCCTTGTTTTCCGAGGTGACCGTGTTGTTGCGCTGGGCAGATGGCCAGCGCAACAATTACGGAATACTTTCATTACCATAAGCAAGGAAGTACCTTGTTTTGTTGTTACTTTTGGGACAATTCACAAATTAATGTATTAAATAGCCGTGTAATAAGTGTAATAATTGTATTCTTAAACGATGACCAGCCCGCTGGCAATCATCCCATGCATAAAAGTCACCACTATGCCTCCGCTCTTGTGTGCGTGTGCCTTTGTGCCTGTGTGTGCGTAGACTATGAAGGAGGATCATAGCAGAAACCCACAGGCTAAACTACTGAAGGAGAGCCAGGAACCTGGCAGGAATCATCATCCACTGCTGCAGGACCAGGTCAGTAATGCTGAGGAGGGACCGACCCATACACATCTCATTAGCATATCGCCGTTTTCCTGCTGTTTCAGCCTGGCAGCCATAATTACCCTTTTATCTGTTTTAAATAAAAGTTCCCAGGGGACGAGCACTGCCTCTACTTGCACGTAAATGTATCCATAAAGTACAGTATGTGCAGTATACATAAAACATTATGTATTTGTGTTTTCAGGACGGTGGTTCGACTGGCTTGTGGTCCAGGGATGGTGATGTGGAGGAGGCAGATACGCCCCTGACTCCACCATGGGACGCTGGCAGCAATGGTGCCTGGTCCAACATCACTGTGAGTACAATCTGATTGATTGATTGATTGATTGAAAGCTTTATTAGAGGTTTGTAAAGGAAAACGTACAGGACTGTACAGTTCACTGGTGCAAGGTCAACTAACACCACAAGAAAGCTTTTGGGCTTGTTTCAATTGGGGTCCCTTTTTACAACTCATACTCATACAACATTAAATGACAGACAGCCACCTGTAAGTGACTTTATAAACGGTTTTAAATGATAGTAGGGATTTACACTCTTTTAATCATACACTGGATACTGGATCATACACTGTTCTAGTAAAGTGCGTGCTCGAACTAAATCAAAATTTGCTGTCAAAATCAACACCGACGTACGTAATAAGTACGTCAGTTGAGATGTGACACCAGTCGCTGTAACTCTGGGTCAACCTTCTGCCCCACATGAATGGTCCTTTGTTCTACGATGACTCACTCAATTGGACAAATGTCACACCTCTACGTTTTTTACTTGAGATATGAAAGTAAAGAATGACCAGTGTGTTGTTCTGGGAACACTATGACTGTGGGTGAGGAAAGTTTTATTTATGTATGATTTACTACTAGTCTGGCGCTGCAAGTCAACACTTACTGGAAAAAGTGCTTACACAGGTTTTTCTGTAATAACGGGTATATTTTTACCACAGCCTCTAATGTCGATAAGGCTGTTGTCTAAGATCTCAGGGAATTTCCCTGTATTCAGCCAGCGCACTAGACTAAACAGACAATTTTTTGTGTGTGTGTGTGTGTGTGTGTGTGTGTGTGTGTGTGTGTGTGTGTGTGTGTGTGTGTGTGTGTGTGTGTGTGTGTGTGTGTGTGTGTGTGTGTGTGTGTGTGTGTGTGTGTGTGTGTGTGTGTGTGTGTGTGTGTGTGTGTGTGTCAGGGGCACGGAAGCCCCCTCCCACAGAGTTTCCAGAAAGAGATGCCCAGCCACGGCCCAAAAATCACCCCCTTAGATGGCCTCATCTGTCCCTCTGCAGAGCCACAGGAAACAACTGACCTTGTAAGATAGCCAGGTCACACACACACACCCAAACACAAACTAATTAGTGGGGTGGCTCAGGTAGATTAGATTGAGATTACGAATTACTAGTTATAGACCCGGGCCAGCCTAGCGGTCCAGGCAGGCACCTAGGCTCCTGATGCAGCCTTCTTCTTTCGTGTTTCTTCGTCATATGTCGCAAAGCCACGCTCCTGTTTCTGGTCCCACTTGGAAGAGGCCGGCCAGGGCCTCTGAAGGAAGTCTGTACAGAGGACAGATGGTGATTATGTGGTCGGCAGTCTGTTCAGGCTCACCACACTCGCATACTGCGCTGTCTGCTAGGCCCCACTTCTTCGTGGATGTTTTGAAGTGACCAACCGCAGTACGAAGGCGGTTCAGCAGTGTCCACCCCGGCGTGGTAGATGTTCTCCGACTCCATCTCCTGGGTCTAGGATGTGATGGTGCATAGCAGACGTGTGGGCTCAGCCAATTCCCAGGCAGTTGCCAGCCATGCTCTTGCAGACACGATGGAACCAAGCATCTCTTGTGCTGTTCTGTTGTATGGGTGGCGAGACTTCAGTCTGCTTGGGGGCACTGCCTTAGTTGTTGTTTCGTGCAGGATATGCCAGTCATGTTCTTGGGCTTTCCTTGCGAGTGTGAGGTTAGCGGCATCTCGTCCAGATTCTGGAGTAGAAGCCCACACGTGAAGAAGTACTGTGCTTCTTGAGTCCAGAAGCACAGTATTCGGCAGCAGAGAACACCAGGGCTTGCGTTGAGATACGTAGTGTCCTGGCAGAGGCACCCCGGGTTGTTCCAGCGAGGCGGAGGATAAGCAAGACCCTTGGAGAAGTGGCTCTCGCTTCTTCCAGGTGTTGTTTGTAGGACAATGCCCTGTCCAGACGAACCCTGAGGTACTTGGCAGCGCATCTTGGGTTCGAGTCCTGTTCAGACAAACTTTGTTGTATGTCACTCCCCATCTCCCTCCTGGTGTACTGTCTGTCTCGACTTGCTCTATCAATAAAGGCAAAAACACCCCAAAAGTATCTTTAAAAAATATATAACATAACAAAAAAAATGCATGTTTGACTCCCAGAACAGCTCTATCTTATAAACATGGCAGCCATGTTTGTTTACATCTTGCTAAAATAGGTCACATAAATTAATTAATATATAAAGTACAGCATATGAAGGAGATTTCATTACTTTTAGGGAACTGTAACTAACTGTGGTTATGTTGTTCAGGACTCCAACCCCCAGTGCACCGTGGGTAGCCCCTCCCCTCGCTTCATCCCTCAGATCATTGGAGCAGAGGACGACTACTTTGATGCACAGCAAGAACAGGTACTGCAAAACACCATGCCAAATGCTCAGGTACTGCAAAACACGATTCCAAATGATCAGGTACTGCAAAACACCATGCCAAGATCAGGTACTGCAAAACACCATGCCAAGATCAGGTACTGCAAAACACCATGCCAAGATCAGGTACCTCAAAACACCATGCCAAATGATCAGTTACTGCAAAACATCTTGCCAAATGATCAGGTATCTCAAAACCCCATGCCAAATGATCAGTTACTGCAAAACATCTTGCCAAATGATCAGGTATCTCAAAACCCCATGCCAAATGATCAGTTACTGCAAAACATCTTGCCAAATGATCAGTTACTGCAAAACACCATGTATTATGTACTGTAGGGGGCCTTCACGTTAGCCTAGCTGGAGCTAGACTTCATCCCCACACATGTTAAAACCTATGGTTAAAACATGGAGGGGATGTATACGCAGTTACTAGTTAGCTGCATTAGTATATAGGCTGGCCCCAGGCTACCTTCACGTAGGATGGGGCCAAATGCCCCCAATTGGTGCTTTTTTCTAGTATGATGAATTAGGGAGTTTATTTACGAAAAATAAACGTAAATATGGAGATACAAGGTTTCTACCCAACAGCAACGATATGCCAGATAAACACGTGCTGCAAAGCAATATGCAACATGTTGTTATTGACTCTGGAATCTAAAATAACTTTGTTTATTTTAGCCCTGCTTGCGGAATGACTCCCGGGTATTGTTTTTTGAACAATTTACTGTACGTCTTGAAAATGTGAATATTAAACATGACTTTAAATGTATACATCTCTGAATGTCGTTTTCTGTCCACATACCTATTATTCTCCCTTTGTGTGTGTGTGTGTGTGTGTGTGTGTGTGTGTGTGTGTGTGTGTGTGTGTGTGTGTGTGTGTGTGTGTGTGTGTGTGTGTGTGTGTGTGTGTGTGTGTGTGTGTGTGTGTGTGTGTGTGTGTGTGTGTGTGTGTGTGTGAGACAGATCAGTGGTCAGTGCAGCTGTTTTCAGAGCATAGAGTCACTAAAGTCCAGACCGGCTCACCTGGCAGCGTTCCTCCACCATGTGGTCTCACAGTTTGACCCTGCACCTCTGGTACATGCACACGATTGCTCGCTCGCTCGCTCTACTCACTCACACACACTCACACACTCACACACAATTCAATTCAAAGGAGCTTTATTGGCATGAGAAAACACACACACACACACACACACACACACACACACACACACACACACACACACACACACACACACACACACACACACACACTCAGGGTCGTCATTTGGGTCATCGGAATGGCAATTGACACCCCCTAGTGTTCACATTCAACCTCAAATTCAGTTATTTTATGCATAATATTGTCTAGAGCAGAAGTGCGACTCCCACTCGTTTCAACAATACTAAACTTCTTACTGGGTGCACGGTCGGGAAACGTAACTTTACAAAGAAGATTCTCAAAGAGAACACCAGCATAACGCAACGCTGATGAAGGCTTAACTGCCGAAACTCGTCCGTTTGTTGCTGCTCTGCAGCTCACCATGTCGACCATAATATAAAATAAAAAAAGTGCCTTTAAAAGGACTGTTCCGTGAATGCTGGTGTTCTCTTTGAGAATCGTCTTTGTAAAGTTGCATAATATTGTCCCCAACTCAATCGTTTTTGTAGATTCATCTGATTTCACCACAATCGATATTAACCACTTTTAACGTGGCATCCCTATTTTCGAATGTCATTATAGCTAAACATTTTCAAACGTATTCTCTGTTTGCCCCCAAACATGTGACGCGTTGACAGCTTGTAAATCCACTATTTTTGCTATTTTAGAAATGGGGCTAAAGTGGCAACTTATTTTTTTTTTTTTACGGAAATTACGCATCTGACGGGAAGGAGTTTCCCCGTCTGGACGTTGCACGTGAAAGGAACATGTTATTCCAACCAGTTCCTTTCCCCTCCATCAGGCGCCCCGGCTGGCCAGGGGGAGGCAGTATAGAGACCATGATTACTGCATGTTTTTAGTGAGGGCTACCTACCCTTGATTTGCTTTCTTCTCTATATGAGTTGGCCTTGTACATTTGAATGGTAAACTAACCATTTGCATATGGTCAAAAGGATACATCATGCTGCTATGCCAACCAGGCAGGCAACCCGGAAAATGCGTTATTACTTGCGTATCCTGTATTGTAACATTATTGCATATTGTTTATTGTTTTAACTCTGTCACCGTGAAACCAAAAAACTCAAAAGCCATCTTTTCAATGTTTAACATGTGCTCAAAAGCATTTTCTATTCTATATTCTATCATACATTCATTGTGTGGGTGTGTGTATGTGTGTGTGTGTGTCCTGGACTAGCTATGCTACCTCTATGCTGACCTGCACAAGCAGAGCTCCTCTAAGGAAACCAGACGTCTCTTCATGGATTTCCATTCGGTCTTCCTGGACAGAGCAGCGGTTCGTCATTCTCCTTCTCTCAGCTTCAGACATTGATTTCTTGTCTCTATCAGAGCAATTACTAATCTCTCTAGACAGATTCAGAGCTCCTCCGCCGCTGAATCTGTCTGCAACTCCTGTTACAACACGTAGAGTTAAGACTTTTAGGGATGAGCTTGTAGATTAGCAGTTTTTGGTCTGACACCCACGCGCACCCATGATGACTTGTCTTTTAGTCCTACTCCACTAGTCCCTCCCTAACACTTCTACTTGTTAGTTGTTGACAAATGTGTCAATCCATTTAGTCTTAGTTTTAGTCATCATAGCTTAGTTTTTATTTTATTTTTATTTCGTTTTCGTCTGTGAAAAAAAGTAGTCAACAAACCTTTTTCCTCATAGTTTCAGTCGACGGAATCAACACTGCTTTGAAAGCTCATGGATTTGGACAACCCAGAGCAATACCATGGGAAATGGGTGGGGAGTATTAAGCCCCCAATATTGCTTGAACTACAATAAAAAAAAAACAAATTACTGTGTTATTAGAGTCAACATACTGACAGTCAATATGTGTATTTTGCTAAATTTTAAGTCCTAGTGTTTATAACTGTTGTCTTTTGTCTTGTTCAGAATCTTAAAGTTCCCGTACCAGATTCCATAGCAGCTGAATTGGGTGAGCACGGAAAGGCATCGTTATATTTCTTGATCTTACTGCCAAGAAAATGTAGTATAATCTTATGTTTCATTTCACTCATCATTCCGGGGATCATTCCAGTGCAGTACTTTATGAGTTCCTGATGACTGTTTAATTAAAATCGTTTCACAAGCTCTTTAAACCTCAACATGAATGACATTTTATGATTGCAAATGTATTTATTTACATTGTTTGTGCCCACATTACAATGCATGTTTACATATTTCTCAGCTGAAAGATAATAATGCATTAATGTCAATCTGTTTTTCATATGTTTTATCTTCTTTCATCTTGTGTGTGTGTGTGTGTGTGTGTGTGTGCGCGCGCGCGTGTGCGTGCGTGTGCGTGCATTCAGAGCGACGGAGACTAGATTTGATCCCAGAAGAGCTTTGTAGACAGTACACTCAGCAGTTACAAGACATCCTCCTACCAGACTTACACATCAAACTGGAGGACTTCAGGTTAACAGACAGACACACACACACACACACACACACACACACACACACACACACACACACACACACACACACACACACACATACACACACACACACACACACACACACACACATACATACATACATACATACATACATACATACACGCATGCACAAACAACACACACATATGCGCAAGATGATTACCAAATTATGTAATTTGTGTTTAGAGTGGTGCGTGTTCATTGCCAGAAAATCTGTTTGTTTGTGTTCTTTGTAATGTGAATGTTTTTGTGTGAGTGCGTGTGCGTGCGCTCGTGCGTGTGTGTGTGTGCGTGTGTGTGTGTGTGTGCAGGCAGAAGCGTAGCATGGGCCTGACGCTAGCGGAGGACATGCTGTGTAAACTGGACGCAGACAAGAGGAAAGAACAGTCGGCCCTGGATAAGGAACGCTCCTGTGCAGAACACATCATCTCCAAGATAGAGGACATACTGTTAGTACTTCAGCACGCACACATTCTTTTCACACGAATTGTCCCTTTCCAAAGCCTGCAGAGTTTCTCTGAAGAAGTCTTAACTGACGTACTGTATTTGTCTTGGATAGTATTCCTAGAAAACCCTAGGCATGGAATGAATGGCTAGCTAACAGTCGTGTATTGTGCTGTTTTCTGTTTATTTCACAGGGTAGATTGATCTGTAATTAATTATAACTGACTTAAACTGTCTTTATTTTAACTTGTTGCAACTTGCAGACATGCTGCTATTGTTGCTGCCTGTGTCCCCACATGTAGCCTAATAAAAAAAAAATTGGTGTGCTCTTGAAAACTACACAATACATGTGCGAGTTGCAACACACAGAAGACATAAAAGAATTATGCATGCAACACATCTAGGATTTATTATACCTGTATATGTAAAAGCCCTTGCTGTATTAAAAATAAATACCACTTGGGAGGACCTATGTCCTATATATACAGTATACATACATATATATATTTTTTAAAGCCAATCTACAAGCTCACAACTCATCGCATCGGGGGCTTGTAGATCTGCTATTTTTTTATTTATCTAACTTTAAAGGTTTGGTTCAGCGTTGTGTGATCATCCAAAGAGATGAGAATGGCTTTGGGCTGACAGTGAGTGGACACAACCCTAGCTGTATTTGTAGTTTTTGTACAGTGTGTGTGTGTGTGTGTGTGTGTGTGTGTGTGTGTGTGTTTATTTATTTATGTTCTTCATTTGTCTCTCACAGGATCACATCACAACCCACAGAAGAGGAGAAGTGGTAAGAATGAAAGTAAACGTACTTTATACAAACATACAAACATCTACCTCTCATCAGAAGGACACTTATTTAATAGGACATGTATTTTACATACTGTAACAGAATGACTGTTGGGCGAGTGGACAGGGGGCTGTAGTCCCTGAATGCACACTCATTCAGTTATGCAAGAAAGAACCAGCCTCACCATTGAAATGAAATGCTTCTCAAGACCGTTGGATCACCATCTGTAGGAAAGTTGACATGTTGCACATTAACCAGTGTATGACTCATAGTCATATGTTCTATTAATACAATGATTATATTGTGGAACCGGTAGTTTGTTTGAGCTGTATAAACTGGCAGATGACGATGAGTAATTTAACCTTTTAACCACTTAACAGTACTGTACAGTATATACTTCCTTGCCCGGGGTCCCCCAGGGGTCTATCCTTGGCCCCGTTGATTTTGTCCCGCTACACCAAATCACACAAAAGGTGATCTACAAGCTCACAAAGCACTGTCTTGTGGCTTGTTGTGAGCTTGTTGATCGGCTATTTTCGCCAAACATTCACCTATCATGACATGCCCAATAGGCTCTATGCACTGCAGACATATTGGAAAGAAATTGGGCCCCTTCCTTACTTCCTTCACAGGTTTTACCAATGATACTGATGAAGGCTCTGTTCCATTTAGCGTAGCAACAGTGGTTCTCAAACGTTTTGATTTCAAGGACCACCATAACTCTGAGAGTGTACGTGATGAACCAAATGGACCCGTACGGATCCATTTGGTTCCATTTATACACTCTCATGTGTACACTCTCAGAGTTACAGACCCATAAGGGGCCATTTGGAACCCCCTCTAGGACACTTTGAGACCCACTGGTGTACAGTTGCATAGTGTTTCCAGTGAGCCAACATGCACAATATCAGCACTCTGACTCTGTTTGACCAGAATGGAACAGAGCCTTCATTAGTATAATTGTTAAGACCTGTGAAGGAACTACTTCCAATATGGCTGCCGTGCATAGAGCTTATTGCCCGTACAACGGACACTTAGGGTTCAAGTGGTTAAACGTGTGTCTAGGCTAGGGTTCATGTGGTTAACCGTGTCTGTGGTTAACCGTGTCTTGTTGTGCTGCAGTGCTACCATGCAGTACGTCATCCTCACATACATGAAACACCTGGGGGTGAAGGTCAAAGAGCCCCGCAGCCTCGAACCAAAGCGGCCGCGCATCAACTTCCTGCCCAAAATGAAGGTGTGTGAAAACACAAACAAATCATGCACGCACGCACGCACGCACGCACGCACGCACGCACGCACGCACGCACGCACGCACGCACGCACGCACGCACGCACACACACACACACACACACACACACACACACACACACACACACAGAGACAGACAGACAGACGTGTACACATGCTATAGACCTACACAAACATCAAACTTACATAAAGATACAACAAGGCAGTTTACTTGCATCCAACAGTTGTCAGGCCAAGGACCCCTTTGTTGAGAGAGAGATGAAGCAGGGACCCCACCACCTTTTCATAGATTCCATATACCGGTAGTTTCATTGTTTGACAGCACAATTATCAGTGTATTTTGGATTCATGGGAATTTTTGTTTTCAGATATTTAACCAGTTGAACCGTTAATACTTAATAAACTTGACCTTTCTTTCGGTACTTAGTCTGTTCTTTTTCCCCTCTACACCAAACCTCGTTCCCGAAAATAGCTGCTGCGAGGTGTTGTGAGCTTGTAGATCTGCTATTTTTGGCTAAAGTTCTCAGAATATGGGCGTTAAGGTTCAAGTGGTTAATATAAAAAAGGAGAAAACAAGTTTCTCTCACACAACGATTTGGAGGACCCCCTGTAGTAACTCTTAGGACCCCCTAGGGGTCCCGGACACCCTGTTGAAGACCCCTGGTCTATGCTATACACAGCAGCCATATTGGAAAGACATTGGGTCTTAACAATTTTACAAATGAATGCTGTTCCATTCTGGTCAAACAGAGTCAGAGTGCTGATATTGTGCATGTTGGCTGACAATCTGGTCTCAAAGTGTCCTTGAGGGGGTTCCAAATGGCTCCTTGCGGGTGTGTAACTCTTAAGTGTACAAATGGAACCATAAGGAACCAATGGAGTGTACGGGTCCATTTGGTTCCGTTTGTAGACTCTTAGAGTTAAGCCTTTTCACACAGGCGCGTTTATCCGCACGGATAAAATGGACAATTTAGTTTTTTTTAAAGAAAACAATGATTCTCTACGACCTCATGCACACCGGATCCGAATTAGCTGTGCGACGAGTGGCTGCGGCCGTGCGTTTTTTTCTCGATCGAACCCAGTTCGATTCGTGCGTCTTGTCGCATGCGGCAAAAACTCATCACTCCTTTTATGACTTCCTTTGGGATCCGCAGCGCCGATTCTGCACAGCATTGCACACCAAATCCAATGCGTTTTATTCATGCAGCAAACCAAAAAAAACGCAACTGTCCTGTGTGCAAAGGGCTTTATGGTGGTCCTTAAAATAAGAATGTTTGAGAACCACTGTGCTACACTAAATGGAACAGCCTTCATTAGAATAATTGGTAACACCTGTGAAGGAAGTTAGGAAGGGGCCCAATTTCTACCCTATGGCTGCTGTGCCACTCTATCCACAAAGAGAGATTCATGGTGTTATAGCAGCAACAGCAGTGAACATGAAGCACAGGAGAGTTACAATAGTCAACATGTAACAGCCCATCATGTACAATCAATCAATGGTGAATATATGAATGAATATACATGTATCGCCAATTAATATATGAATGAATATACAATATGTACAGTTGATCAGCAATGAGTGTAACATGGTAAAAACTAGGCACATTACTCGTCGGTAAAATATATTTATTGTGATTTCAACAAGCAGAAGAGCAAGCCCGAGAAGGAGGGAGAAGAGAAGGTGAAAAAGCCTCGATTCCCCAGCATCCTTGGTCAGCCTCGACGACCCAGCCGAGTGGACGCACCTTCCAGTGAGTAGAGCACGTCACAGTTCCTCCCTGTGATTTGTAATTATTTTTCTCTTTTCTTTTTAAGGTTTTCACTATAAATGAAAAACTGTGTGTGTGTGTGTGCAGTCGGTAAGGCCATGGAGCTGAACAAGCAGCGCTCCCCTAAGCAGCTGGTCTCTCACTCGGCCGTCAGCATCCCTGAGCACCCCGACGCTTCCTCCAGCCGCGTCCGTGGGAGCCAGTCCAGCGACGGCTCGGACTCCAGCCCCCACCTCCTCCCTCACCCGGCCTCCCCTCTGCCCCTCGCTCAGCTCTCAGAACCCAGCGGACATGACTCTGACTCTGGTGAGGGAGATGACCTGCTGTCTCGTACCAATGAGGAGATTTGGAGGTGCATTAGTAGAAACTGTGGGAGGAGTAGTGTGCCAAACTTTGGGTCGTCTTTTTCACAATGGGAAATTTGAATTTAACTATTAAAGATATCTCTTAGCAAAATGGAAACAGGAGTAGTAGTGTGCCAAATTTAGACACATAGTGCCTAACTGCCTATGCGTTGTTTACTGTTTTTACATTACGTTTAATATTTTCCTGAAACAATGTATAATATGATACTGAATCTTTGCTAATATAGCTGTCGTTTCATTCCACACTTGGAACAAACAAGTAATATTCTCTGGACCTACTACAACATCACTTTTTTTTTTGTTTCTTTTGTTTTCCTTATTCTTTCCTTTGACTCCTCTCGTCCTCTGGTTGCGTTCCGTGCAGGTCTGTCTCCGTCCTCAGCTCTGTCCAGGCTGAGTGACGGCGTCCATTCTGGAGACAACCAGGACAGCACGGCTCTGCCCAACAGTCCTCACTTTGACTTCCCCTGTCCTCTGGACCAGTTCCAGGAAGACGTTTACAGGTACTAACAAGAGGCGCTTCTCCATTCCTCATAACAGATGCTGGAGATAACAACTGATTTTAAGTCATCGAGATGCACAGGAGAGATAAGACTCTTCACTCATTTCAAGGGAAGGATACACATGGTTCAGTGTCGCCCTGGTTAACTTAACACCCAAGGCTTCCCAGCTCAAGTGTCTTTTAACAATAACAGTCAATTTGAGCTCACCGTGGGGGGTGGCCGCCCCGTGAGAAGAGCATTACCTTACAGCAGTGGTTCCCAAACACTGGGTTGGGACCCATTTGTAGGTCGCGGAACCGAGTCAAACTAAATTCCAAGTGCTTGTCAGGGTGGGGGGTCCCCAGTTCAAATATGATTATTTTAGCCTGAAAAGGTTGGGAACCCTTGCCTTACAGGAATAAATATTCTCGAAAAGCAAATTTGATAATATAATAGGAAAGCTGAGCTTATGTTTTTTGTTATAACTACAAACTTGTATCTGTCAGAATATATAGATATTCTGCATCATAATGTTCCTTGGGTTTTTTTTTTGTGTGTAATCCTTTAGACTAAGTGCTGTGGCTGTACTCATGCTATTTTACATTTCTGTCTAATAAAATATTCAATCGATCAACGAGGCAAAAAAATCGAGATGACCAATTGAGATGAATTGAGATGACTAAAGATCCCATTTTCAAGTAAATCATGAATGACAATTGTTCCAATATGTTCATCCTCGTCCTGAATCCTCCTTTCTCTCAATCCCTTGTGCTTCTCTGTGCTGTGGTGTGGTGTGGTGTGGTGTGGTATGGTAGGATGGACGGCCTGGGTGAGGTCCAGAGTGAGGACGACCAGGGAGGGGGGGTGGTCTACGGTGAGGACCCCCTGAACTGGCAGCGTCTGGTCAGCAGAGAGGTCCTGGCGGGCCTCGCCCCACTGGAGATCAAGAGACAAGAAGTCATCAACGGTAACGCTGCGTCCGTTCCTCCTCCTAATCATATAATAATGATAATTATTATGTATTCATAATAATTGGGTTTTAAGCTCAATCCAGTAGATGGAAGCAACGTCCTAGTGTCATCACAGCTTCCAACGAGAAAACATCATGGTGGACTGTCTTAAGGCTCATGTGCAGTGGCTCAGGGGTTGATCCCGGGTTCCCCCAGAGTCGGTGTCAAAGATCTCCTTGAGAAAGACATTAAACCCCTAACTGCTCCTGATGAGCAGTTTGGTGACTTGCATGGTTTTCCTACAACACCAACGGTGTATGAATGTGTGTATGATGATCTATGTAAAACGCCTTGGAAAAAGGCACTATATAAATGCACCATTTACTATTTATTTGACAGTTTAATAAAACATACCGTGCTAATAAGGTTTAAAGTAGCAACATGAAAACAGTGTTAATCAACTAATCATCAAATGGAGGCAGTGGTTCAGGAGGTAGAGCGTCCATTTTGGTAACCAGAAGGTTCCCTGTTCAATAGTTGCCCTCTGCTCCTAATAGTTAGGATGCAATTAGCTGATGACTGTTTCCTGCATTTGTAAAAGTTGTGTGTGTGTGTGCGTGTCTCCACCATCAGAGCTGCTGTACACAGAAGGAGCTCACCTGAGGATGCTGCGGGTGTTGGACTCAGTGTTCTACCAGAGGCTGAGCAGGGACACCATCCTGCCTCCAGAGGACATCAAGCACATCTTCACCAACCTGGACCAGATCCTCCAGCTTCATGGTAATTATACTGATTATCAGCCAAATGGTAATGCTACTGATTTCACCCTGATGAAACCACCCAGCTTCACGATAACACTCACTGATGCACTTTGAACCAGGATTTTGAGTTTCTTGATATTTTCGCAAAAAGAAATATTCAACAGAGAGTAGTAAATTACAATGGCCGAGGGCCATCGTACAGGGGTGGAGACTGGCTGACCAGGGCACTTCACACTGTACGTGTACCCATTTCCCACAGTGTCTGTAACGGAACAGATGACAGCCATCAGGAAAAGGAGCGAGACATCGGTGATAGGTCCCATCGGAAATGATCTCCTGACATGGGTAAGATATCTAAGCAAAGTGGTTCTACGTATTACCAGTAAGACGCCTACTTGTAGATCTGCAATTTTCAAATATTTTTTTTTTACTTTTACTTTTGGTACATTTTGATGCTAATACTTTTGTACTTATACTCAAGTACATTTGAATTCCGGAGTAACAGAGTATTTCTACATTGCAGTATTGATACTTTTACTATGCAAGTACTTTTTCCACCGCTGTGTGTGTGTGTGTGTGTGTGTGTGTGTGTGTGTGTGTGTGTGTGTGTGTGTGTGTGTGTGTGTGTGTGTGTGTGTGTGTGTGTGTGTGTGTGTGTGTGTGTGTGTGTGTGTGTGTGTGTGTGTGTGTGTGTGTGTGTGTGTGTGTGTGTGTGTGTGTGTGCGCGCGTGTTTGTGTGTGTGTGTGTGTGTGTGTGTGTGTGTGTGTGTACTGTGTGTGTGTGCGCGTGCGTGTACTGTGTGTGTGTGCGCGTGCGTGTACTGTGTGTGGTGTGCACTGCATGTAACCTTGATACATGAAAAAAAAAAAAACTGTTTCACTCCTTTCAGTTGTACATATTTTGTTTTGATTGTATTGTATTGTGTCTACTTCTGCTTTAGCAATGTAAACGTATGTTTTCTCATGCCAATAAAGCCCTTTGAATTGAATTGAACTGTGTGTGTGTGTGTGTGTGTGTGTGTGTGTGTGTGTGTGTGCGTGTGCGTGTGCGTGTGCGTGTGTGTGTGTGTGTGTGTGTGTGTGTGTGCAGTTCAGTGGTGAGGAGGAGGAGAAGATCAAGCTGGCCGTGGGGATGTTCTGCAGCAACCAGCCGTCTGCTCTGGAACTCATCAAGAGCAGACAGAAGAAAGACCAGAGGTTCACAAACTTCATGCAGGTCAACAACGCAACCCCTATCCATCATCTGATCTGACTCTAGAGCCTCTTTACTGTACAATGGCACACACTTTAAAGGATCCCTGGCTAATAAGCCTTATAAGTTATATGCCTTAATACATTATAATTTCCCTAAAATGTAAAATTAAAAACACCTTAAAGAATGTATTTATTTTAGAAATTGTTAATCTTTCACTCAATAGGGACAACTCCCGTCGCAGGTTGATGATGTAATTTGTCCATGTGTGGTGGTCCAGCCCTATGGAATGTATTGAATGCATGTGCTAATAAAACGTATTTAAAATATATCTTTGATGCTCATATTAACCTTATGAAGTATTAAGTAGTTTTTTTATTAGCTCATGCATTTCATACATTCCATAGGGCTGGACCACACATGGAGGACATCAACTTAAGACGGGAGCGGTCCCTATTGTGTGAAAGATTGACTATTTCTAAAATAATATACCTACAATACCGGTGGTTCTCAAACGTTTTAATTTCAAGGACCACCATAACTCTGAGAGTGTACAAATGGAACCAAATAGACGTCCTATCCCTAGTTGGCAGTCAAGGAGTTTACTTTGAGGGCTGTATTTTGATTGTTCCAGCTCTTATGCCTTAACTAAAAGGCCTGTCCATACTCTCTCCGACCAACATTTTCGTCGGAAAGGTCCGGTTCAACTACAAAATGACGTCACTCACATCTTCTGAAAAGAATTACCCCGAATTAGAGTTCGGAAAGCTGCACGTCAGAAAGTCAGAACTCTCTGACTAAAAGTTTGGTGGTCGGAGACAGTATGTATATGGACTGGACTTTAAGTTAAGGCATAAGAGCTGGTACTTAAGACAATCAAAATACAGCCCTCATCTTTAAAGGATCTCAACCCTAACGGTGTGTGTGGTGTCATTGGTCAGGAGGCAGAGAGCAACCGTCAGTGTCGCAGGCTGCAGCTCAAAGACATGATCCCCATGGAGATGCAGAGGCTGGCCAAGTATCCTCTGCTGCTGGAGAACATAGCCAAGTACACCGGTGAGTTAACTGTGTGGAACCTCTCCCACGCCTCACATTGTTTACACTGTAACATCCTGAGTGTTAATATAAGCCATAGATAGGCTTTCAGAAAAACGTATTGTCAACTTCTTAAAACTAATGGCCTAAGTCATTTTTTGAGGAAAAAGGATATTTTTGCCAGCTCCTCCTCATGACACTGACCACCTCTGGTAAAATCTCCTAATTGAAAAGGATTGTGCTGTTCCCAACCCTTTTAGTAGTTTTTCTTGGGCCAAAATAGGCAATTTCTTTTGGCCTAAGTCACATTGGTTTTGTGAAGTCTGGAAAAAAATAATTTGGCCTAAATCAGGTGTAATCCTCTTATGTTACATACTGTAACTGACAGACAGTGTTATTTTTATGTTAATCATAAATTGTTATAAACGTTTTGGGTAAAATGATTAAGAAATATCATATTGTTTTGAAAAACCTAGGCCATTAGTTTAAGAAGGTGCTCTCTCTGTGTGTGCGTGTGCACCTCTGCAGAGGACAGTGAGGAGAGGTTAAAGGTGAAGAGGGCATGCGAGTGCTGCAAGAAGATCCTGAACCACGTCAACCAGGCTGTCAAGGAGGCTGAGAACAAACAGGTGTGATGAAGATGAAGCTTCAAAATCACTTTACTGTTCAAACTTAAACAAGAGGTTGCACTTCAACAAAACCAGTGAACACATACATCCAAATATGAGAATTAGGCACATCTCAAACTTCAGGTCACATTTCCACTTGTATGCTTGGATTTTAAATCAAGGGGAATGTGAGTATTTCGTCCTCTTTGACCTGAATTTTAGATCTTTGATCTGAGATGTGCAAACCTTCTCATATGTTGGATAATTATTTCGACCCTTTTATGCCCATATAAGGCATTGTATGTATGATGTCAGATGTCATAGACGTCATAGGACTTTCACATAACGAATAACTGAGTAAGTATGTTTGGGGTCTCACAGCATATCTCCATATACAGTACATATATGGGTACCAGGGGTCTCCATATAAGGGCAACTGGTCCGATATACATCACTAGCCAGATGGCCAAGACATGGTCGCTTGTAGGCACCTTACTAGCATGTACATTCTACAGTTTGTTTGGTTTGTACAGTTAGTTCTTTTGATTGTGTTTGCACAAAAGCACAATTAAATAAATCAGAATATACTTCGACTGAAAGGAAAATGTGTTATAAAGATTTAAAAACAATATGATGACTGTGACTTGTGCACCATGTGCTGATTTGTAAATGTCTACAGCATATGAGTATTTACAGAATGAAGACAATATCAGCTATATATTGTGTATTGTTGATTATCAACTGTTGTTGCTATTTCATCAAAGCCATCACAGTAGTACAAGATTTAGTGCACATTCACATGTGATAAAGTACACTCTTGAGCTCACTGCAGAAATATGCCTTCCTATCGGCTCTGAGAATGTAATGGTCAAGCCCTCTTGTTCACCTCTCGGTCCTTGAGGTGGTTCAAGGGAACTATTGATAAGAACCAGGTGGTCCATTTGGTTCCATTTGAATATTCTCAGCTAAATTAACACTGTAAAATATAATGTCCCTTCTGTGCATTAACACTGTGGGTTTTACAGTGCAGATTAGGGTCAGACATATACAACATTGTATAACAACAGCAGTGATGGAAAGTACAATTACTCAACTGTACAATATTGCATTGCGGTGCAACACATTGTGAGCTTGTAGATCTGCTATTTTCAAAGGTTTTTTTATACATTTGAAAATGTGTGAAATGGGACAGTCTGTAGTAGTCAGAGTACTTAGTACGTTTGGTACTTTAATTACATTTTGATGCCTATACTTTTGTACGTTTACTCAGAATACCAGACTTTTACTTGTAACAGAAAGAGTATTTCTACATTGCAGTATTGATACTTTTACATGTAAAACATGTGAGTACTTTTTCCACCACTGATTGTATAACAACAGTCATCTACTTCTCTCCACAGAGGCTGGAGGAGTACCAGAGAAGGTTAGACCTGGCTTCACTTAAACAAAGTGAAAACCCCCTGATCTCTGAGTTCAAAGTGAGTACAACCGCAGCTTAATTGTTATTAGGTATGCCTGCTTGTACAGTACAACAGGGTTTCCCAAAGGGGGTGCCGCAGAATAATTTGATATTTGGAATTCATCAATATCACTTCACTATGCTTAGTAAAACAGACCTGATATGCACTGTACTTGATGAGTTATTTTTCCATCTACGGCCAACTCTCAACACAAAAGGCATCACGCGTTGTGAGCTTGTACATGTAGATCAGCTATTTTTGGTGAACCTTCCCCCCAGAATAGGGATGCTGGTGTTAAAGTGGTTAAACGTCAAGTATAGTATAAAGTTATTTTCAGTCAGTTCTGATGGAAACAGATATTTCTCCGTGACATAGCCTGGCGACTGTATCTCAGGTGGAAAGATGTGCATATTTTTTTGCCAAAGAAAACAACTGACAGACTTCAACTTGTTCAAAACGCGGCAGCGTTTTGAACAAGTTTATAAAGCTCTAAATGGTCTGGCACCTTCATACCTCTATGACTGCCTGCATAGATATGTTCCAAACCGCCCACTCAGGTCCTCACTTGAGGCGCCAACAATGACATATAAAAAATATGGTGAAGCAGCTTTCTGCTTCTACGGACCGACAGCTTGGAATAAACTCCCACTACACCTAAGACAGGCAGCCTCTGTGGATAGCTTTAAAGCACAGCTCAAGACCTATTTCTTTACTCTTGCTTTTAGCTGAATGTTTAAATCCCTGTGCAGTTTAATTGACGTCCGCACTGTTCTGAAATTGTTCTTCAATGTTTTATGTTTTTATTTGTCTGCTTTATTGTAATCATTGTAATTCATTATTTATTTTTTATTTTTATTTTATTTTTTCTCTGTTAAAGCTATACTGTGTAAGTTGCTCAACTAGTGGTCAGAGCTGTATAGCAAACCGCGGTCGCGTCCGCGTCTTTCGGACGTTTTTCGCCGCGGACCGGGCCTCTCGCCACCGCGTCCGCCTGCAGCTCGCCGAGATCTATCTTTAGAGGGGTCCCTGGTTCCTGTGCGTTCAGGCATTCCGGAGAAACGGACTCCTTCACCCGAGAATATGTTGTTGTTATGTTGAGGCAAGCTACTTCCTGAGAAGTCAGCAAGATGCGCCTGTGATTGGCCGGTAGTGTACCATGTGTTTATGATCGGCGATATGATTGGCCAACGTATACACATGATGCAGATGACGTCATTTTGCCGCGAAATTCTCCCCCCCTCACGGCTCATAGAAAACATATAAAGAGAAGGCTTTAGAAGCTGAAATTAACGGAGTGGGGGTTCTAAAACTTTAGCGATTCAACAGCTAGGACAATTTTAAGATTTGTTTTATAAACTAGACCAGGTCAACCTGGTTGTGCCAGACCCCGGTTCTGCCAACCCTCTGGGCCTATAAGTTGGGTGGCTGGTGGTCCGAGTATGACAACAGGTCATTCATGTTGCTCTCGGACTCCGTGAACTCCATCTCTTGTGCCAGACCCCGGTTCTGCCAACCCCCTGTCTGTCATCATCATTTATGACATCATGCCTTTTGTAGGCATGTCATCATCATGTCATCATCATATATACCCTTTATATAGAAAACCCGGACAGACCGACATTTGCTTATGTAGGCCTACCCATTTCATGGGTCTGGCAAAAACATGGTATAACATGGTATAACTTTAAGCACTTGTGCTTCATCTTCTGCTCTGTAAAGCGCTTTGAGCTGCATTTCATGGCATGAAAGGTGCTATACAAAATTTGTATTATTATTATTATTTAATAAAGTTTATTATTATTATTATTATTATTTACGTCGCATAATATGACATAAGATTCTAAAAAATTAAGTGTAATTCAGGGGTGCCGAGGAGGAAAAGGTTAATTACAGGGGTGCCCTGAGTCAAAAGAGTTTGAAAACCCCTGCAGTACAATATCAGTGATGTGATCAGAGTTACATCTGTGCAGAGTCTGGACCTGACCAAGAGGAAGATGATACATGAAGGACCTCTCTCCTGGAAGGTCAATAAAGACAAGACTATAGGTACGACAACTCTCTCTCTCTCTCTCTCTCTCACGCACACGCACACACACACACACACACACACACACATACTTGTTTTTGCTACATCGTGGGACAATCAGACAACAGCGTCCCTCCTGGGGACCCCCCTTTCTAGACATGCTACAGCTCTGAAAAAAATCAGGCATGACCAGAAAAAAATCAGGAACAAGATTCTGACTTTAAATTATCAAAATTCAATACTTTTTCTCCCAGATCTGACTGGGTCGTCCCACGTGGGGACGTCAGATACAACCATCTTCGTGGGGACACCATAACACACTTTCAGATATGTCTTCCTGGGGACACCATAACACACTTTCAGATGTCTTCCTGGGGACACCATAACACACTTTCAGATGTCTTCCTGGGGACACCATAACACACTTTCAGATATGTCTTCCTGGGGACACCATAACACACTTTCAGATTAATGTCTTCCTGAGGACACCAGGGAGGCCAGGGAGCTGCGTTTTAGAGTTTGGAGATCATGTCACGAAGTTGGGCCACTGACAGAGAAAGCTGTCTTGCCCAGCAAGAGGAAGCTTGAGTCTAATAATTGATCATGGTCACTATTGGTTCAACCCCCATAAACAAGTACCAGAGTATCCAGATCAGTTATTCACCCTGACAGACTGCAGAGATAGACTGTGTTGGTCTTGGGACCGCCACAAAGCATGATGAAGGTCAGATCAAATCACTAACTTAGTCATGTGCCGCTGTATTAAAATGGCAACTTACTGACTCGTCGAGCAACACTGGACTGGACTGGACAAAAAGGTTTGTCCATTTCAGAATGAACTACCAGTAGAAAACTTGCTCAGTAAAGCACAGACCAGACAGAGAGTGAAGTTGTCAGTTTGCTTGTATCAAACAATCATTCATTCATGATTCATTATGGTACAGTACCCACAGAGTTAATGAGTTATACTTAGTAATGATTCAAGGTAGATATTTCTGCCATCAGGTTGAGGTTGAGACACTCAGCTACACTAGGAACATGCCTACAGGAAGAAATACAAAAAATGTGGGAAGACAGCACAAAAGACTTGTGTACTGTTGCGATAGAAGGCTAGAGAATGGATTACAACCACCCTATGGACTGCAAGCATTGTACACTGATAACATTTTTAAATTGGTCCAATTGATTATCTTTCGGCAACCTGTTGCGAGTCGGTTTTCGAGTTGACTCAATTTTGAAGTTCAAAACATTGACAGAATGAAACACTCTTCGTTGACTTATTCGTTGACAGAACGAAAAACTCTTTGCTGGCTTAAAGTTCAGCCAATTGCAATTAAATTTTTTTACATTGAGTGAACGACATACTCTGTTGACTTATATTCAGCCAATTGAAACAAATTATTTATCGTCACTTGTGTAATATGTTCATTCAACTAGGACTGGTTATTTAGCCATTAAAACTATTTATTTTACATTAAGAAATAATTGAGACAATTTATATAAATTTACATTTATTTATATAAAATTATAAACATTTATATTTTTGCATTTTCTGCATGTGCCAGTAACAATGTTCAATATCTTCACAATAATTAAACTAGGTAAACCATAAATTCAGTGCAGGTGTTTCTCAAGTCTCTGTGGTTCTCAAACATTTTCATTTGAGGATCCCAAATTAAAATTAAGCCATTACAAACTTACTTGTACAAAAATATAATCAACAAAGGCAGCAATAAATTGCACTGTAATTAACCTCAAAACAGCATGAATGCGTCAAACAAATAATAAGTACACCTTTGATTTCATGGTTTGGTTCCATGGCCTTGCCCCTTATGCAGAAACAGACATTTTAAAATGAACATCACTTTAAAATGTGTTTTGAAATGGTCAAATAAATCAAATGCCTTTGAAGTTTAGGCATTGGGGGTAAGGCAATATGCAACCTATAAAGCTCTCAGTATCTGAGACTCCAAACAGCACATCCATTACAAAAAATAAATAAAACAAGAGAAAATCCAAAAATAGCAGCTACAATCTCACTACGCGCAGCCTGTGACATGTTGTGAGCTTGTAGACTTTCTATTTTCTGGGAAGACATTTAGTTTAAACCTAAACAGGATGTCTAGAACTTTAAGTGTATAAGTATCATTGTATCTGTCCACTAAAACCATGTCCAGTTCTTCATATTTTTGGTTTACAGGTACCACCATTTATTTTTCAAAATTTACAAAAATATTGAGCTTTTATTTTAAGTAATCAAATTCCAACTGTATGTAGACCGGCACAGACGAGTGATGATACTCTAAGGACTGCAGTTTTTTGCTTTGGGAAGATGATCCAAATGTTATGACCGCTCAGGTAAATCAACGCCAAACAAACCTAGACCTGAGACATTCAGTCATTCAGTTCAATGTCGATGTCTGAGATTCATTTTCAAAACATCAGGTCCAAAACATTGTCTCCTCCAATACTGAGAAAATTTGGTTCTCAGTGTCTGAACGCGTGCTGAAGATTTTCCAGCATCCAGATACAGGAACAACTTTGCACAGTCTCAAAGAAGTACTTCCAACCTGGAGGATATTCTGTGGAGAGCATTATGGACAAACACAGCGAAGGCACTTCGAACATCTGGATGGCCGGCGACGACCACTTCATCCTCCAGCTTTCAGCAGAGTCTGGGCCTCCTTGAAACGCCACGATCTCCAGGATACCCATACGGACGCCACTGGTGTGCCTGTCCACATAGTCTCTCTCTAGATTGGAGCACATAAAAAAATGAACATTAAGAAATATCCCCTAATGACAATGAGAGATGTGTTTTTCTTGATGCCTGAAATGTTGATTTACCTTGATCATTTTCGCAAACTGCAGACGTGTGAGCGCCACCGTCTGTGCCTGGCTCGAACTGTGGTCTACATAAAAAGAACACAAGTTAAAGATTAGGAACATAGGACATGTATGTCAGCGAGCATGCTTTACTTGTGCCACAACAAATTTCCATTGAGATTTCCAAAACTTTATATTAGTGGCATGTTATATGGTCTACCTGCACAGCCTTTGTGATCCGATCTACCTTTTGGGCACCCCTGCACTATACTGTATACCGATATCTGATATTTTGAGTCCAGCCTTACTAGGTTAGCACCTTTACTATAAGTTTCAGGGGCAGCGTAATGCATCCGTGTGTGTCCGTGGCATGGGTTAGCGCAGTGCTTCTCAAAGTAGATTTCAGGGACTCTAGGGTAGGGGTCTTCAACCTTTTCAGTCCAAGTTCCCCTGAGAGAGAGATGAAGCAGGGACCCCCAGATTCCATATAGTTTCATCGTTTGACAGCACAATCATCAGTGTATTTTGGATTCATGTCAATTTGTGTTATCAGATATTTAACCACTTGAACCGTCAATACTTAATAAACTTGACCTTTCACGCTGTATTTAGTGTGCTCCTTTTCCCCTCTACACCAAACCTCTTTGCCGAAAATAGCCGATCTACAAGCTTGTAGGTCTGCTATTTTTGGCTAAAGTTCTCTGAATATGAACATTAGAGTTCAAGTGGTTACTAGGTTCTAGAGAGACCCTGGAATTTCTTTATGGGAGTCTAAATTGACCCTTACATGTCTGTAACTTTGACAGTGTACAAATATGTGTACGCTGTCAAAGTTAAGGGGAGACCTTCAAATTTCAAAGTTTAGAGTACCACTGTGTTCGTGCGTGCATGTGTGTGCGAGACATCACACCTGGGTTGGGCACGGTGAGGAGCACGGTGGTCCTCCTCCACCACCTCCGTCAGCTGGAGGCTGATGTCCAGCGTGTCCGTGCAGTTCACCCTGCCCCGCTGGGTGTAGTCCTCGCCCACCAGGCCCCCGTCCACCACCCGGCACAGCCCTGGCTGCTGTCATCTCCGCCACCGCCGCCTCCCCAGGGCCAGCCGAGGTCTAGCTTCTCCATGGTGACCTGGTAGACGGTGCCGTTGTGCTCGTGGTTACAACTGATGGTCGCTCGGCCTGGCCACCAGCTCTGTGTCGGCCTCGATCAGCTCCGACGCCGGGGTTTCTGCGGTGTCAACCGCTGGTGCCTCGTCCGTACACACAGATGAGGAGAAAGAGGGAGATAACACGATGCATTAAAATCTTAAAGGTTTTGAGTTGGAATTCAGAGTTGGATCAAAGATCTAGAACAAAGTTAGGGCTGGCCATCTTCCTGATTGTGGAGACGTGTGGTTGATCACAGACTACTTCCTTTTGTCTGAGGGAGAAGGTAGAAGGAAATATTGTACATTCTACTCCAATACATTTGTGAGACAGCTTTAATTATTTGACAATGGCCAAGTTAACATGCTGCATACTAATTGATGCTTTAGTATTAACCTCACAATGTCATAATATATAAATATTAACATAGCTTATACATACCGTCTAAGAGTCCTCGCAGTGACCAGAGAAACAGGTATTCCAAGGCAGATAGATTACTACGGTGGGAGAATCTGGCATGACCTATTAGAGTAAAAAGAATGACAATAGCACACATCGCTGAATTAATGACATTTTCATTACATCCCATCACTAAACAGCAGTGGAGGAAATATTGTACTTTCTACTCAGCTACAACAGTTAACATGCAGCTTTAGTTAGCTGCAAATTGCAACTCTAGATTGTTTTAATATCTTGAATCTAGTTGCAACATACTATTGGCAGCCCATGAATCCAAACAGAATAGTGGCTTCCTGCATTATGTGCAATTAGAAACATGCAGTGCATGTGGTATGCAGGACCATTGATTTCCCACTTCAAACTCCCAACACTTCAGAAAAAAAGAAGAAGAAAATCACCTGCATGGAATTTCTTGACAGAAATTAACTCATAACATCTCTACAAAGGATTTTACCAAACAAACACTGTAGATAGAGAATAATTCAATGATAATTCAAGCTTTCTATAGCCTATTGCTGAAATGTTGGTGAGTTTAATGTTGTTTATTACAATCAGACTTTTCTGTTTGGATGTATGGGCTGTTCAATGGTTGATGTTGCAACAGTCTAAACAGCTAGAGCAGCTTTCATGTCAAGACCCCCAAATTAGCCCACGGACCCCCATTTGAAAAGATGCCATGATTTTCATGGCTCTAGCAGTGCTTCTCAGCCATTTTGATTTCAAGGACCCCCAGTTTAAATTGCACTAGGCTACGGACCCCCATTTAATGGAATTTCTATACCAGACCCCAACATGTATTGTAAAATCAACATTTATTTAACTCAGTGTACAAAATGGAACTCATAAGGGTCCATTTGGTTCCATTTCTACCCTCTCAGAGGTAAATAAGGGTCCATCTCTACACTCAGTTACATACGATAGCTTTAAGGGTCCATTTGGTTACATTTGTACACAGTTACATACCCATAAGGGTCCATTTGATTACATTTGTATGCTTTGAGTTACAGACCCAAGTAGTGAAAACAGCCGATCTACAAGCTCACAACGCGGCACCGAGTGCCGCGCTGCGAGCTTGTAGATCTGCTATTTTTGAAAAATCGTGAAAATTAGAATTTTGACCCGATTCTATAAGTGTCTTTTGAAACCTTCTAAGGTTTTTTGAAAAACCTGTGTTTCTATGTCAGCCATCGTCAAAGAAAAGGTCCTTTTCACTTCACCTGGAGCTCAGTTAAGCCCGTATCATAGTCGGGTCCGCGGTGGAAGGCTTTACACCGCGGTGTAGTCTTTTCAAGTCTTTTTGAGTCATGAAACTACAACGTTACATCATTCCTCACGGTGGAGAGCTTTACACCGTGAGTCCCAACACATCTCTCTGTTTTTACTATCAGACAGACAGGCTCTACACCCCGTTCACTGATTGGTCAATCTAGACTAGTCAGTCACGGTGAATAGGACTCCACCGTGGCGTACTATGATGGCCTGCACTTATTTTCTGACTTGAGGTGGAAAGCTTTCCACCTCAAATTTGCGGTGGATAGCTCTCCACCGTACACTCTGATACAGGCTTTAGTCGGTTCTTGAGAGACTACCATGTCAGTGGTTCTCTAACCTTTTCATGTCAAGGACCCCCAAACTGATATTTATTTGGCCACGGACCCCCGTCTCAAAATATGTAGTTCCAGGGACCACCCAGAGGCAAATTTTGAGTTACAAACGTTTGCTTTGAAAATACATATATTCAAAGATTAGCACACATTTTCACGACTTTTCCAAAAATAGCAGATCTACAAGCTTGCAGCGCGGCACCGAGTGCCGCGCTGTGAGCTTGTATATCTGCTATTTTTCACTGGTTAAAGCATTCAATAACTCTAGGCCTGAATGGGTTAAACAGGGGTCTTCAAAGTTTTCAGGCCAGGGACCCCTTCGCTCTGAGAGAGATGAAGCAAGCTCACAAGAACTATATAAAAGAGAAAAGATCAATTATGTTTAGATCAAATAGGCTAGCAAAAATAATAGATCTACAACCACATAACACATTGTACAAATGGAACCAAATGAACCCTAAGTCTCATGATGAGAGGTTAAATGTACTCAGAGTAGGGGAGACATTGGAATTCTAAAGTTTGTGAAACACTGCCTTAACAGAGCCCAACACAGCGTGAAGATACCAGGTTTGATTTACCAGTAGGCATTCTCTCTGTCTGTCTGTCTGTCTGTCTGTCTGTCTGTCTGTCTGTCTGTCTGTCTGTCTGTCTGTCTGCTTGGTTCCATGTGTACAATACACTGTCAGAGTTAAGGAGTCAAGGACCTTCAAATTTGACAGCTTGAGAAACACTAATCTATAATAACCTTTGGCACATGTCATGTACCACTGGTGCTACTTGGGCCCCCCCTAGTGGTTTATTTATTGATTAATTGAAGAATCTATTGGAAGGAAAAGGAAGTTTCATGACAATACTGTTCACTGGTACAAGGTCAAGAGAACCACTGCACTAGACCGTTTCAGAAAGGCCTATCTTGTTTTATTAATCCTTATCTTTTTCAACAACCTGGTATTAAAAGAGCATAAAGAAATATCTTGTGTATGTCCTCCTTATTAGGATTATAAAGATCTGTGCTAATATGTCTGCATATGAAACTAAGTGTCAAATTATGTGACAGCAATGCATCTCAGGCTTTTTTATGGAGTACATTCAAAGATTTGCACACATTTTCACGACTTTTCCAAAAATAGCAGATCTACAAGCTCACAGCGTGGCACTGAGTGCCGCGCTGCGAGCTTGTAGATCTGCTATTTTTGAAAAATCGTGAAAATTAGAATTTTGACCCGATTCTATAAGTGTCTTTTGAAACCTTCTAAGGTTTTTTGAAAAACCTATGTTTCTATGTCAGCAATCTGGCCAGTCATTGTCAAAGAAAAGGTCCTTTTCACTTCACTGGAGCTCAGTTAGTCTGTTCTTGAGAGACTACTATGTCAGTGGTTCTCATAATACCCCCAAAATGATATTTATTTGACCACGGACCCCCATCTCAAAATATCTAGTTCCAGGGACCACCCAGAAGCAATATTTGAGTTACAAATGTTCGCTTTGAAAATAAATATATTCAAAGATTTGCACACATTTTCACGAAAAATCAAAAATAGCAGATCTACAAGCTCACAGCGCTGCACTCGGTGCCACGCTGTGAGCTTGTATATCTGCTATTTTTCTTCTGCTATTATATTTAAAGCATAAAATATTGCGTCATATTGTGTTCAGGCCTAAATGGGTTAACTGAAAACCAATGTCAATTATATCAGCAATCTGTCAATTGCATAGTAATCATGTATTAAAGCTATTCAAAATGGATAGAATCTTGATTTATTTTTTAACATAAATGTAAAAAATTAAAATACATTTTTAATCTTTTTTTTTTTTTTTTTTTTTTTTCACGGACCCCCTGCAGTACCTCCGCGGACCCCCTAGGGATCGCGGACCCCCTGTTGAAGACCCCTGGCCTAACTATCAAACACTATCAATCATCCTAGCCTTGACACCAGACTCCATTTATTCAACCCCAAATTCATGCTAATTACAAAGCTGGCAGGACAAGTCACCCCACGAAGTAGCAAAAACAAACACACACACAACATTGCAAAACACACCACAGCCCAGTTTTAGTGTGAGTTCTCCACACATCCAGCTGCTTACTGCCCATCCCCGTCTCAGCTAATCAACGAAATCAGATTCAGCTGGTGTCAATGAGCGAGTGCGCTGCGCTGCACTGCACTCGCCAGTGCAGTGGCGTCAGTTCAGCAAAAGCTAAGGTATGGCAACATGACTGTTGTCTGGTCTTTTACGTGAAGGCACGCATGCAACACACCAGTCATGTTGCCAAACTATTAGCTACATGCACGAAGAAGTACATTTTATTATTTCCCCCTGTAATCAAGGTATGGTACCATACCCATGTGTGCCTCTGTAGCCTACTGCTCTGTGCCTCAATGATCGCATGATGTCGCATCCATCAGCTATGCTCTCTGTCTTGCAGTGTTGCAGATAGACAGGACATTCTTTCCGACTTTATATTATATATAGATTAACATCACTGTGTTACAAACAAATATACCAAATCGTTTGAAAGATTACCTTATGCTGTGTAGACTCTTCTCCTGCCTTCCTCCATGAGACTACTTCCTTGTTGTGGAAATGCACTGCTGAATGCTGCGCGTAGATTGGCTAAAGTGGCACGTGATAGGCAGCACGCCATATGATTGGCTATAGGAGTGTGAAAGCAGCGCTAACACACTGATCTGCAGTTGCATTGGTTTGGTCAATGGGGGGAGGTAGAGGGAGATTCAGTAAACACTCCTTAAACACTCTTTTCATGTTTTTCTATCTTTGTGGGGACTTTTCTAAAAAACCGTGTGGAGCTCAACAGGCATGTCAGCAATGCTTACTCTCGATTTAAACGATAAACGGTGTGGGGACCCGATTTTGGGTCCCCACACCGTTTTGGGTCCCCTGTAGGTGACTGTGTTGTCAGATGCCTGTCCCCACGAAGTAGCAAAAACAAACACACACACACACACACACACACACACACACACACACACAGCTACTTTGCCGGGGGGAACCCAACCTGATGACACTTGTCGCTATGGAAACCGTAATCATTATGGAACAAAAGGCGTCCCGTTGGCCCCCATGGATTGATGACTTCCTCTTACGGTACGTGACTGACATGGAATGGAAGCCCAGCTCTATCTGTGAATGGAAATGTCTGTTCTGTGCATTTCATTCTTTAGGATGGAACACATTGTCTAAAACCCTTCCTGTGATAAAGTTATATATTTATTATAAAATATAATGTCCCTTCTGTGCATTAAATTCTTCAGGATGGAACACATTGTCTAAAACGTTTCCTGTGATAAAATGATATATATTTATACAATATAATGTCCCTTCTGCATTTCATTCTACAGGATGGAACACATTGTCTTAAACCCATCCATCCTGTGATAAAATGATATAATGATAAATATATAATATCTGTCCTATGCATTGCATTCTTCAGATGGAACACATTAGCTACCCAGGAAACTGGCACTGTAAATGCAGCATTATGACTGCACTCTCTGGATCTACAGTATATACAGTAAACTGCTGTTGTCGTTCAGATCTGAGCTGCATTTTAGAGTTGAGGTTAAAATGTAAATGCATACAAGTACTGTAGGCCTACATCCCCGTCCCCCAGCAGTGTTTTTGGCAGCAACTATCGATTATTACTTTTATCATTATTAGTAATTTATCAAATAATCGAGAAGCCCATTTTTCTTTATATTATTTCAGATCTGTATATATATATATATATATATATATATATATATACACAGGTATATATATATCTAAAATCAATTAATATATTAACCACTTAGGCATTATTTTATACTTCATTGTAGATTTGCTATTTTTGAAAAATCCTGATCTTTGAATATACAGTATAGTATACATTGTTTAAAGCGAACATTTTTAACTAAAATCCTTGACATGAACAGGTTTGAGCACCACTGATATAGAAACAAGTCTTTCAGAAAGCTTTTAGAATTTAGAAGACATTTGTAGAATCAAAAGTGGCTATGTTTATCAGACAACTGATTTAAAAGATCGGTCTTAAAGGGTTAATGGATGAATGCACCCTTACGTGTGTCCCTGCGGTGGTCCCTCCCTCAGAGTTGTACACCCTGCTGCTAGAAGACATCCTGGTTCTTCTCCAGAAGCAGGACGACCGTCTGGTGTTGAAGTGTCACAGTAAGAACCTGGCAGGGAACTCTGACACCAAGCACATCTTCAGTCCCATCATCAAGCTCAACACTGTACTGGTGCGCTCTGTGGCCACTGGTAAGTATGTCTAAAAAATGAGAAAAAGGTTCTTATCTCATGCACAGTTTATTTGTGAGTTGAGCAGCAACATTTTAAACGAATTGCACAGAGGCTGAGTCTAACTGAGTGAACTCTGTTCATCGTCGTCAAATCACCACGGCAGGCCATGAAATGTAATACATTAGATTAGATTACATAACATACACTATTACAGTATTACATTTCATGGATCTAATAATGGATCTTTAAATGAGTATCTGACATACTGTGAAATCTGGTGGGCATGTAGATAATTATAGATAAACTATTTACATGTTATTCACCCCAGAACAGGGACGGTAAAGTTCAAGTGTAGTACTTAATGTGGATACTTATTGTGCACATGAAGTGTATATTGTTTAATGACGGCAGGGAGTGGTGTGTATTTTGTCTCTCCTCAGACAACAAGTCCTTCTTTGTGCTGTCCATGTCGGACAACGGTGCCCAGATCTACGAGCTGATGGCACAGACCATATCGGACCAGAGGACGTAAGTCTGCCATCACTTCAACGGTCCCACTGAGACACTGGTTCTCTTTCTGGACCAGGAGGGAAAGAAAGTAACCTTGGGAACCAATGGCTCCCAAGGTTTGGATCAATGGAACTAACATAGTACACTTTAAGTTTGTATTTATCAATATCACAGAAAACACATCATTTATTTACAAACCATTATTTACAAACCATTTATTTCTTTTTTTTTTTTTTTTTTTTTCATCTGCGATTGCGTGCTAGTGCTATAAAGATAATATCCAAAGCTAAAAAAGGGAGTTGATGAACATTTTTTGTCATAGTTTTAGTCAATGAAATTAACACTGGTGTGAACTCCGTCCCTGCAGGTGGCAGTGTCTGATCACGCAGTGTGCTGAGACCATGAAGACCAAAGCACACAACATCATACCTCTAAGTCAGACTGAGTGAGTTCTCCAATGTAAAAAATATCCTACTATTTGTCACCTTTTCAACTGCATTTTAATCATTTGTGTGTGGGTGTGCGTGTGTGTGTGGGTGTGCATGTGTTCAGAGCTGAGCAGGACGCTATTGAGATCATCAACACAGAGGAGACCAAGCCAAGCAAGGATTCTGACTGCACATCACCTGGCTGTTTGCAGCCTCCAGGTACGGGCAGAGTTGCTACAAATATAATGTTGAGATTAAATGAAAAATGCCTTCTTAATCACATATGTAAAACTACCGTATATACGACATGTGCTGACGTAGACTTGAACAAACCAATTTGAACCAATATCATGACATCCATCCAATCAATCTCCAACTGTAATTATCTTCGTTCAAATCAAATTCCTCCCAACGTTGTGTCCTGCCTCCCTATCACTCGGTAATACGTCATGATGCAAACGATACTCTGGAAATGCTGTTTCATGTGGACTGTAAAGGATAGTACCAGTGCAGTCCATTGGTTTTTCTCTCTGCCACCAACAGCTTGAGTCACCCATACTTCCTTCTGTGGAACCCTAACCCTCAAGTTTCCATTAACTTGAAATCCCTGCTAATTATGTCATCTTCACAGCCCATCTCTGAGGCACAGAGCGTGTAGACAGACATGGTGCCGTCCCTATAGCGAGCATTAGTGAAGAAGACCCATATATGGAGATACTGTATGGTTGAAAAAAGGAAGTGTTCCTGTGTGTGTGTGTGTGTGTGTGTGTGTGTGTGTGTGTGTGTGTGTGTGTGTGTGTGTGTGTGTGTGTGTGTGTGTGTGTGTGTGTGTGTGTGTGTGTGTGTGTGTGTGTGTGTGTGTGTGTGTGTGTGTGACGATATATCGTCGTTGTCGGGTGAAAACCTTGTATGTCCAAAACCGTTCGTTTTGTATTTATAGTATAGTACCAGAGCAGTCCATTGGTTTTTCTCTCTGCCACCAACAGCTTGAGTCACCCATACTTCCTTCTGTGGAACCCTAACCCTCAGGTTTCCATTAACTTGAAATCCCCTTGCTTCACCTTGAAAACCCCTGACCAGGCTACGTAATACAAAATCTTTGCAGCTTGTTGTACGATGAAGTACTGAATATATCGTCGTTGTCGGGTGAAAACCTTGTATGTCCAAAACCGTTCGTTTTGTATTTATAGATAGTACCAGAGCAGTCCATTGGTTTTTCTCTCTGCCACCAACAGCTTGAGTCACCCATACTTCCTTCTGTGGAACCCTAACCCTCAGGTTTCCATTAACTTGAAATCCCTGCTAATGATGTCATCTTCACAGCCCATCTCTGAGGCACAGAGCGTGTAGACAGACATGGTGCCGTCCCTATAGCGAGCATTAGTGAAGAAGACCCATATATGGAGATACTGTATGGTTGAAAAAAGGAAGTGTTCCTGTGTGTGTGTGTGTGTGTGTGTGTGTGTGTGTGTGTGTGTGTGTGTGTGTGTGTGTGTGTGTGTGTGTGTGTGTGTGTGTGTGTGTGTGTGTGTGTGTGTGTGTGTGTGTGTGTGTGTGTGTGTGTGTGTGTGTGCGTGCGTGCGTGTGTGTGTGCGTGCTCACATGTGCAGCAGGTTTTATAACCTACATTAGTGTTTTAAAAGTTGAGACAGTTGGCCTCCCTTCAGACAAAGCTCAGACAATGTGTCCTCCAATGACTTTACTGTCTTTGCTAGACATGAGTGTCTATTTAATAATGCCTAAATGTGGTACCTGACTACAGCTACACTTTAACTCAAAAGTTAGTTATTTCCACATCACACTTTAAACGTATAATTCAAGTAAAAGTTTGCTTTGTCTCTGCGAGTTGTTCCACTGCCAAGTCTACACTCAATAAGTTACAGATGAGCGTTGGTGTGCAATAGGAGAAACCTAAAATAAGAATTGATCCTAGTTTCATTGTTTGTACGCTGGCTTCAGCCAAACTATTACAGATAACACAAAATGTGAATCTACAGCCTTCCTGTACAATATGATCCCATCCTTTTCACCTTCACTGGGCTTCCCCTTGCTTCACCTTGAAAACCCCTGACCAGGCTACGTAATACAAAATCTTTGCAGCTTGTTGTACGATGAAGTACTGAATATATCGTCGTTGTCGGGTGAAAACCTTGTATGTCCAAAACCGTTCGTTTTGTATTTATCATTTAAAAAAATGAACTAAACTAGTGAAAACAGCCGATCTACAAGCACACAACGCCTCGCGCCGCGAGGCGTTGTGTGCTTGTAGATCTGCTGTTTTCACTACTTTTGTGCGACGGCCTTGTACAATGAAGCAGGGCTTTGCTTCGCGAAAGAATTTACAAATATGAAACTTGGAAATACGAGGTTTCCGCCCGACAACGACGATATATAAAATGTTTCTTGGCATCCCCGCAGATGGCCCTCCATCTCCAGGCCTACAAGCTCCACCGACCAACAGCAACAACCCCTTTGAGGGAGACGAGGAGGAGGAAGAGGAGGAGGAGTCAGCAGCCCTGGCAGAGAGAGAAGAGGAGGGGGAGGAGAGAAGAAAGAGAGAAGAGGAGGAGGGGTTGGAGGAGAGAAGGAGGAGAGAAGAGGATGGGTTGGAGGAGGAGGATGAGGCGGAGCTCCAGGCCTTCCTAGATGGCGTGCTGCCCGACAGTTATACTGCCTTCCTCCAAGAGACGCCACAGGAGGGCGTGACCGCCAACCACCAGGAGCCCCATGCCTTCCACATGATGCCCGCTGCCACCAGAGCAGAGGAGGCCCTGAGGACACGTAAATGCATTACTTAATCTTTACAGTACACATGAATATGCCAGTTACTGGGAAATAATTGCGGTATGTGCAAAAAACGTCCGCCTGGTGGTGCGATAACCTGCCAAATGTACTTGCCAAGCGTACAAACAGACGCGGGGCAAACAGACAAAGCCAGATGTAGGAAAAGAGCCAAAAAAGCATGTAAACGTTACAGTTACCCTTGGCTAGCTTCTTTTACATTAAAGATGGGGTGCAGTGATTTCTTCCCCCCTACAACATACACTAATCATCAGGTATTATGATTATACTGATAATGATAGTGATTTCTTTTCTTCAAAAAAGTGTACAGAAAGTGTTAAAATTATGTTTTTATGTGGCCACACCCACGTTCATTAAGTATGTCTGGTTGTCAGGTGGCTGGTGACCCAGCTGAATATTGTATATTCTCCAAGAAAGGGTTGGGGAACCGCCGGTTTAGAATTAGAACGGTATATTAGCCGTATGGAGATGCCCATATTAAAACCGTAATATACCGGACATCTGACCAAGGAGTCTCAGCCAGACCGGAATTTACCGTACTGGGTCATTAAAAACGAAAGAAATGTTTTTTATCCGAAAATCGTCAATCGTCTAACCTTCCCTTGTCACCGCTCGTCCATTGATAGCGCATGGCTTCTCTGACATGAACCGGAAGTGACGTTGAGTCCTTTCCCTTCTAAACCTTCCCAGCTCCCATCCATTTTCTGTTTAGACGATAGCATTAGCATAGCTGGAGTGCTAGGGGCTAAGCTAGCGAAAATGTTCTCATCGACTGTACAGTCATACTTGGATTATATGCGCCCACATTTACGTGAACGGATCGCGCACGCGAAACACACGGGGAGAAGATGCTTCGGCCAAAACCGCCACTCTATGCCAATGCAGATTGAGCCATTTCGCTGGTGACTGTGGTGAGATTACAACGGGGGATCGTGATGGGGATGGGGGGATGGAGATTACATGATATATATATCTTTTTTTAAGATTTGTTTTTGGGCTTTTTGCCTTTATTGGATAGGACAGTAGACTGACAGGAAATGGGGGAGAGACAGGGAGTGACACGCGGCAAAGGTCGCTCGGATCGGGAATCGAACCGGCGACGCCGACAGGCATTGATGCCGAAATGGCAATGCCTATATGGTATGCGCCTGGTCCACTAGGCCACCAGGCGCCCCCGGAGATTACATGATATTTCACGGCTAATCTACCAACAAGCCATTCTATTTCGGCTGCCAAAGTGTTAACGTATTCTGTTGTGTCTGGCAGTGGCGGTTCTGAAGCAGGTGCTGCTGGACCACATGAAGAGCAGAGAGGACGCCGGCCAAGAGGAGACCTCCAGCAGGACCCCTGGATGCCTGCTGAGGACCGTCTCGCTGGGGAACCAGAACCACCAGAGCCAGGGGACGTGTTCTGGGTCGCCTGACAGTGACACGTTCGAGACGGGCCACGTGTCTAAAGAGACAGAGGGAGCAGAACTCCCAACCGGCCACTCGGGGATCTCTGTAGCAACTGAAAACTGTGGTGAGAGGCTTGGAAATGATCAACATCTTTAGGGTTACTTTTGCTGGGGGGGGATGGGGGGTGGGAATCCATGCCACTTCTTTGTTTTGATATCTGCCCTCTGGTCATTAGTGTGGTTGCAACTGCAGGGCATCCAGACTAGATAGTACTTGTCCGACTTTATTCCATCCATCTTTCTTCACCCCCTAGATAAACTCCTTCCTTGCATTTGGTTAAGAGAAACGCTACATAGTTTAATTTATATAAATGTATTTGTGAATTAATTTTCTCCATTGACTTTAATTAAAATGTAAGTTTTCCCAAATATAGAGAAGATGACTGACATCATAGATGTCTGACATCATAGATCATGAGACTGACACAGTATGTCCATATATGGGCATTCCAAGATAAGGGCTTAATATTGATGACATCATGGATCTCCATTTATGGGCATAAAGGGGACAAGGACGGAATGTTTAGCACCGCTCAAATAGGGACAAGGACTGACAGTAACAGAGATATTTGCAAGTGTGACCTCGTACTATTCTGTCTATTTGCACTTCGTCTCCTAGACCAGGGGTTTTCAAAGTGGGTGACGGGGCACCCTGGGGTGCCGCGACGGCAGTCCAGGGGTGCCGCGAGATCATTTGATAATATTTGGAATTTATTTGGACACTTGAAGAAATATTTAGTATAATTTTAAATTTGAAGTACAAAGTTATTTTCGGTCAGTTCTAACCAAAATAGCTATTATCTCAGCGTTTTCCTCGCAACATAATCACTAAAATATCGTCACTGTCAGGCAGAAACCTCTGTCGCGATGCGAGGCGTTGTGTGCTTGTAGATCTGCTGTTTTCACTAGTTTATTACATTTTATAGATGATAAATACAAAATGAACGGTTTGGTTTCCACCCGACAACGACGATATGCTATAGATTTAAGGTGCTGGGAGTGAAAATTATAATGTAGGGGTGCCTCGGATTAAAACAATATTCATGGGGTGCCCTGAGACAAAAAAGTTTGGGAACCCCTGTCCTAGACGGCTCACCTCCTATAGAGCCATGCCCTAGAAATGTGGACCTACTGTATTTGCCTCTCCTACAGGCACAACCGCAGTCCTGAATAAACCATGGCGATCAATAAAGGTCTATCTACTGTATGTATCCAGGTAACTACATGGTGCTGGACTACCCTGGCGGTGGCTGTGAAGAGAGCAACACTGAGGACGATGGCGTGGGAGGAGGGGCCCAGTGGGACTGTGAGGGGGACTCCGACATCGACCTGAAGAAGCTGCTTTCCTCGGCCTCACAGACCACTGAGGGAGGAGGACCTGACCTCAACCGCCAGATCATGACCCACCTGCGCCTCCTGCAGGCCAACCTGCAACATTTGAAGGTAGAGGACTAATAAACCTTGTGTTCAACTTCTGCCTCATTCTTCTTCCTCCGTTCATGTGTTTCCACCTCTTCGACCAAAAAGAGTTTTCTGAAAAACATAATCTTTCTATATCAGTGATGCTCTCTAAAATATATATATACTCAAAGATTGACACACGTTTTCATGATTTGTAAAAAATAGCAGATCTACAAGCTCATATCCCGGCACTTGGTGCTGCGCTATGAGCTTGTATATCTGCTATTTTTTGATGAGCCCAAAGTATAATAATATTATAATGGTTAAAGTGACAGATGTATACTTTCCGCTCTTTTTTCCCCCACTACACCAAATCTCTTGTTTCAGTTCGTTAATGATCACATGAAATGTAAATGTAGTCAATATAGCCTATCACTGCTCACGAACTTCAAAGTCGTAACTTAATTATAGTTTAATTACGACTTTTAATCTAATGACTGAGACCTTTTTGTCACCAACTAATACATTTACCTATTATCCATTTTTAGATGACAACACAAGGTATTTTGTCCTTCACTCTGTATACTGTGTCTGTTCATTCTACTGTATGTATCCTTCTGCTCAAACTTCAAATGATTTTCTTTCAGGAAGTGGAGACTAAGTACAATCAACTGCGGCAAACAAGGGGCGAAACTGCCACTGACTCAGATGATGGCAGTGGTATGTGTCAGTCAGTTACTTGTAAATGATGATGATTGTTACTTTACTTGGACTCAACCTCTGTGGTCATATATGGGACACACACGCCTGTTTGAGACCTTTCAGTTGGACACCGCTTGAGTTACAGTATGCCTGTGACAGACAGACAAAGAGACACAGGTTTTGTGATTAATAGAAAGATTATCGGCTGCAAGCTTGTAGATCTGTTATTTTTGAAAAATCGTGAAAATTAGAATTTTGACCCGATTCTATAAGTGTCTTTTGAATCCTTCTAAGGTTTTCTTTTGAAAAACCTATGTTTCTATGTCAGCAATCTGGCCAGCCATCGTCAAAGAAAAGGTCCTTTTCACTTAACTGGAGCTCAGTTCTGGAGCCTGTTCTTGAGAGACTACTATGTCAGTGGTTCTCAAACCATTTCATGTGAAGGACTCCCAAAATGATATTTATTTGGCCACGGACCCGCATCTCAAAATATTTAGTTCCAGGGACCACCCAGAAGCAAAATTTGAGTTACAAACGTTCGCTTTGAAAATATATTCAAAGATTTGCACACATTTTCATGACTTTTTCAAAAATAGCAGATCTACAAGCTCACAGCGCGGCACTCGGTGCCGCGCTGTGAGCTTGTATATCTGCTATTTTTCACTGGTTAAAGCATTCAATAATTCTAGGCCTTTTGTTTTTTTATAAATGCTTAAATCCTTTAGAACAATTATCTGTTGCACCCCTATAGGAGATCCATCACTTTAAAATGACTCCTTTCTGGTTCTCCTCAGATACGATCCAGTGCTGACGTGTTCCATCTTGCCGGGTCATCCAAGCCAAGTGTCAGAGGAATGTGGACACGGAGCTGCTCCAAGCCTCCCCTCTTCACCCACCCATGCTGTTATACTGCTATACTGCTGTCGATCAATAGTGGCAGCTTAAAGTGGCATTTAAGCTCCATGTCATACTGTATGTCTTTTTTTTTTTTTTTTTTTACTTTTACTTTGATTCATCATTTACAAGATTTAACACACTTAAAACATAGGGTGACATATGCTAATGCACATACAATCTGAACACGAAATGGAATTACTTTTGCACTCAATCACGTATAGGCCTACCACTGATGAGTAACATGAGGAAGTGATAACCCAAAACACTGCACACACAGACAACATGCTTGCTGACAAGGAAAATGGATATAGGCAAAAATGAAAAAGTATGCAGAGGATATCTGCAACCACTGTAAAGTAACATGTCCTGGCCAGGATCACGACTAAATGCCATGCCTCTGCAAAAGGAGGTAATTTTCAAGCACTGAGACAAACACATTGTGTAATATGTAATATCCTTGGAGGAAAGAAAAGAAAAAGATGGATACGAAAATTCTTCCCAGGTTCTTACCCATCACCTCTGTGGTACAATCAGGGTGAATAGTAGAAGGAATGTGATGATCATGTTTGCAAGACATTTACCTAAAGGAATTTTGGTATTAATACAGCCGTTTAGGTCTATAGATGCAACAGGACGTGTTGATATGACTGACCTGACCGGACTGGTCTGTGCAGAAAAAGAAATCAAATCAAATCAAATTGTGTAATTGATGGAATTTTCTTATTGTCACTGACACACAACTAATAGCTTATTACACTATAAGGCTGTAAGAAACCACACCAAATGCGTGTGCATACACATTTTGGATGTTCTTATGGGGGGTGAGGACGAGAGGACCAAGTTTAGACCCCTGGAGGATATAGAATCTATAGGGTTAAAGTGGTTTTAATATACAATTAAATTGTGTTGGGAATGTAACCAACGGAGGTCTCAATATGTTGGCCACAGCACATTGCTGCAGACTGGGCTTAATGTGCACACTTCTAAACATTGTACCAGCACCACCTCCTGAAATGCCCCCAACTGCAGAGGTGGGGGTCCATCAACTAAATAGTGAGGCTATACAAAAGACTAAAAGATTTTTCTTGTTTTTCATCTCTGGGATTCCCAACTGTAACACTGTTACAGATCCATAAGGGGCAATTTGGTTCTACTGCAACTATCAACCGTTTAGCTGGGGACCCCCTGGAACCCCCTCCAGAACCCCTAAATGTCCCTGAACCCCACATTGAGAACCAGTGGACTTCTAGATCACATGTTACAGTATCCACCTGTGCTACTGTATATGAACCTTTCCATGTGGCCTTCCTTCCCAGGTTGGTTTGGATAAACAAAGTTGTAGTATAATTCAAAGATTTTGGTGCATGTGGTGAGATGAATGAATTTATTTTTCCACTTTTCACTGATTTCCTGTGACAGTCTCCCAGGGTCAAAGCAATTTCATTCTACTGTACAGTATATGAAAGGCACTTAGAGAACTTTTCACGTAATAACAAACTTGTAAGTAATACATCATTCTTTGCAGTACTAGCTGTAAAAGAAAGAATCGAGCTTACGCCTCAGTAAGCTTCTTGGGTGAGAGCACAAAACTTCTTCGTTTTCATGACTGGACTGAAATCAAAGACTGCTTTTAAAGATTAGCCTGACAGAAGGTTAAAGGTTCTGCGAGGCGACATCTGAAAATCTGCCTTGGTTTTATAGCATTATTAACCCATTCAGAGCGGGTACACATATTGTGTATCATTATTTTATGCTTTAACTAATGAAAAATAGCAGATATACAAGCTCACAGCGCGGCACTGAGTGCCGCGCTGCGAGCTTGTAGATCTGTTATTTTTGAAAAATCGTGAAAATTAGAATTTTGACCCGATTCTACAAGTGTCTTTTGAATCCTAAGGTTTTTTTGAAAAACCTATGTTTCTATATGTCAGCAATCTGGCCAGCCATCGTCAAAGAAAAGGTCCTTTTCACTTAACTGGAGCTCAGTTCTGGAGCCTGTTCTTGAGAGACTACTATGTCAGTGGTTCTCAAACCATTTCATGTGAAGGACTCCCAAAATGATAGTTATTTGGCCACGGACCCGCATCTCAAAATATTTAGTTCCAGGGACCACCCAGAAGCAAAATTTGAGTTACAAACGTTCGCTTTGAAAATACATATATTCAAAGATTTGCACACTTTTTCACGACTTTTTCAAAAATAGCAGATCTACAAGCTCGCAGCGCTGCACTCGGTGCCGCGCTGTGAGCTTGTATATCTGCTATTTTTCACTGGTTAAAGCATTCAATAATTCTAGGCCTAAATGGGTTAAATGAATTCAAACGTATCAAAAAGCACTGAAATAAATGTATAAACACAAAGTATCATTATGGACTATATACTTTATGTATAGGAAACATGTAAAATGTACACTATCTCTTAAACTAAGAGAAAGCCGCACACTTCCCTAGTATTGCAGTTTCTCCTTACTTTATACATAAAATCATCATGTAATGTTTTAACAGAGACTAATTAAAGGGTTAAAGCAGAGTTCAAGGTAGCTCAGCAATATTAATCAGGTTTATTCTTTTTTTGCCTAGATATTTTATATTGCATTGAGCTCCAATGTGTTCACTGGCTGTTTTTAACATGAATAGATTTTAAATGAAGGGAACAATTGCGCCATTTGTCATTTTATTTTCATAGATTTCATGTTGGTGATGGGCCAAAACCCCAAAACTAAATGAATGAATAATGGTGTTCAAATGTTATTAAAGTAACTTTGAACAGTTTTTTTGGAATGCCATTTCATTGTCTCAAAAATAATGTCAGCATTTAATTATAAGCAACTAAGCATGAAATGTTATCATCATGGAAAGCCACAGACTCCATGTTCTAGCCTGGTGTTGCCAGACACTCATCCCCCCTGCCATATCCACACGCAGAGTGATAGAGTCTGGCAATGTAAGGCTATCGATGTTATGCTTAAACAGGATTCTAGACCCCAAAACACATTCCATGTCATCATGTCAGGATCCTTATACTGACCCCACAGGTTGAAATTCAACTCCCGAGGGAAACTGTTTTTTCTGTTTATAGTAGTAAGGTTAATGGGACACACACTTTCATCAGTTTTCCCCCGGGAGTTGAATTTCAACCTTTTAGTACATTATTACACACCTTGAGAAACACATTGGTGAAGACATTTCTTGGTAACGATTTAGTTTGCAGATTTTCTTATGTTTCCCTTATTATCTGCCCAAAAGGTGTGGAACTTTCGCAATTACCCTGAACCCTTTTTTGTATTTGGGATCGACATCCCAAATGCTTTAATATTCAGGGTTCGGAAAGGGGCTATAATTTGGAGTATCCTGCAATCTGCTCAGCCTCAGTCAGACCTTACTGAGGAATATCATTGTGTGCTGTGGTGAAAGAAAGCTGTGATGTTGGTTTCTCTTTAGATTACAGGCCTGGCCCTGCCCAATGGGCAGCAGTACCTAACACCCAACAGTGGGAGGCAGCAATACCCTGACAGCCGTCTAAAATCTGCCCGGAAAACAGCCCGGAAAACCAAGAGAAGCAGAAGAAGAAGCTGTAGAGGCAAGGGAGAGTATTTTTTGCAGGTCTTTCAGTCCGAGTGTATCAAAAAAGCAACTGGGTTAAGCACCGTTGGTTTGACCAGTCTAACATTCACCAGTGTCGGCAGGTTAGCATTTCACCAGGTTAGCATTTGACCTGTTTAGCATTCACCAGCATTAGTTTTACTGAGGTTAGGGTTAAGGACGGTTAGGTCTAGGTGTATCCCCGTCCCCCCGACTTTCGGCACTTCCACGCAGCCAATCGCAAGCTTCCGCTGCCTTAACCCAGTTGCTTTTATTTGATACACTCGGACTGAAAGACCTGCAAAAAACACTCTCCCGTAGAAGCAAACAGAAGAAGAGAGAAGACAGATTGAACATAAACAACACTAATGTTACAGCCCAGGAATTAAATGTTCTCTTTCTATACCAATACGGATAACCAATTGGAGGATGTGATACAAATGGCATGCGATCGTCCATATTTAGACCAGGGAACTGACATCAAGAAACCCGTGTTTAATTATTGTGCTGTGAACGGATGGTAAGAAAGACATTGAATTTATCAACACATCCAGCTAAAATAAAAGAGGCTAGCATGCAAGCTAAATGGACGCTGCTGGCAAGGTTGTCTAATGTTTGTTGGGGTTATTTGTTAAGCAAAAAATATGGGAGCCTTGGTCAAAGTGAGTCTCTTTTGAAGAGAGATGTGATTGCATTAAATCATGACAGAAACAGAACAGAATGTATTATTAGCATGGATGGGGATGGGTCTTGTTTTCTTTTCCTCCGGAGGTGCGCAATGAATCATGGGATAAATGAAAAGCATTTATTTAAAGCAGTGGTTCTCAAACGTTTTGAATTTCAAGGTTTCATTTGGTTCCATTTGTACACTTTACAGACCTGCAAGTGCAAAAGTCTTATTTGGAACCCTCTCAGTGGATTGGAACCGAATGGACCTGTAGGGTTCATTTGGTTCCATTTGCACACTCTCAGACTTGAGTCAAAGACCTGCTATTTGGAACCCTCGAGGGTTCCTCACTGCTTCAAATGATAGTTTTTACACCTTTTTAATGGCTCTCTCTGAAGGTGGGTTAGTTTGTTGTGTCTCCACTGAACACTATATGTGTGTGTTTTAGTGGGAAGAAAGAAAGTCTCATTATTGTGGTCCCTGCACAGTGTGACATCCCAGTCTGAGTCATGTTTACTCATTAAGGCCCATTCCTCAAATGCATTCTGAATCAGAAGTTCTCACTTTTAAAGATTTTTCAAAATGTTCAAAAATAGCAGATGTACAAGAGCTTGTATATCTGCTATGTTTGAGCGGTGCAAACCACTCCATATCCGATGCAAAAATCTAAAATGACACGGATGCTTTCCCAGTTTTAATAGATTTTTAACTATCCACCATCATGTTAAATCTCACCACGTTGGCCGTCACTATCTAATAATTGTTTCACGCTTAATACAGAGATTCTGTGCATTTATTGTAAGATATATAATAACTAGACCTTACCCGTTTGAAGATATGTGCTCCAATTTATGTGCAGAGTGTGGGTTATGGAGAAAGTAACTGTAACTGGTGCGTGCGTGAGAATATGTGGGGGCATCATAATGTAAGGAGCAGCCCATGGAGGAGTGTATATTTTTTGATGGATACAAATAATTTAACAGCTAAATTAGGCGAATAGAAGTATGAGGATGTATGCGCTTGCTCTACATAATTTTGCCATACCCGTCGGAAGATAAGACACACATCAAATGCACCCGGTGCATGAGTGACCCGTGCATGCAGGCAAACCACATGAGAGAGAGAGAGAGAGAGAGACACTGCAACATTCCTAACTGTGAGATTGGTGGGTGTGGGGTTACAGATCCCTAAAATTATATAATGGATGATAGTGATGATGTGATTTAATTGTATTTCCATGAAGCCCATGATTCAGCTGGAGAAGCCGGTGCTGACTGGGACCATGCCTGTGGTCTGGCCCACCCTGCTGGACCTGGGCAGAGACGAGTGCAAGAGAATCCTTCGTAAACTGGGTAAGAAGAGAAGACACAACGACACTAGTGCTGCCACACCTTCTGGAACCAATGAAGCACAACATTAAAGAGAAGAATGTTTTGTGTCAGGCAGCTTATATAATATATGTACTGCAGTGGTTTTCATCCGAAGGTAAATTCTTTTATTCTGCAATTGAACCATGGACCACCATCTGATGAGATTTAGTCTCTATTTTGTTATCTTTGGTTAACATTTTGTCACAATTCCACGCTGTATTGATGTTGGTACCACATAGGAGCTAACAGGCAAACGTTGACCAAAATTACAATTCATCTACATTCTCTAATTGTGCAGATTTTTTTTGTAAATTAAGTAATGCAGATGTTTAACAATGATTTAACTCACTAACTGTTTGGTTGCTCCAAAGCCTCTCTCGCTCTGCCGTATGCGGTCCAGCAGACTCTTATGCTTGGTACACTTATTGCTAAACGAATCATTCTAACCGAGTGGAAGACCGCTGTCATTCCAAGTTTCTCTAAATGGCTTAATGAGTTCGTATCATTAATACATTTGGAGAGGCTGCGATGCCAGTTCAGGCCAAAGGTGGTACTGTAGCTGAAAATGCTCTGAGAGCCATTCAAAAATGAGAGAGGCTCTCTATTCAGGAGTGGTAATTTAGCCTCAAACCTTTTGAAAAACGTTTTTGGGACATAAACAATATGACATAAATACTTTTTTAAATGCATGGTGTATCACCTTTAAATAAGACTTTTGTATTTTTTGTATGATAGGTTACCACTCTCGTTTATACTGTATGCTCTTCAGTCTGGTGTGTGTTGTCTTGTTACGTCTTGTATTGTCTTTTATAAAATCAAATAAAAATTAATATAAACAACAATGATTTAACTCTTGAGAGCGTGTCATTTTACGCTCTCAAGAGTTAAAGATCTATAAGGGTCCATTTGGTTATCAATGCTATCAATTAGCTGGGGACCACCTGGAACCCCCTCAAGGACCACTGGTTGAAAACCACTGATCTACTGTATGTTCTGTATTAGGAACGTTGCAAAAGATGTATTCAGTTGCTCATGAGAATTATGTGTCCATGTATTTTCCAGAGCTGGAGGCCTATGCGGGGGTTATCAGTGCTTTGAGAGCGCAAGGAGATCTATCAAAGGACAAGAAGGATCTCCTAGGAGAACTCACCAAAATTCTTGGGTAATTCTTTAGAGTTGTGTTTTACTTTGTCTTTTGCAAACAAAGTAGTGTAAAATTATTATTCCAGTATTTTAGTAAAGGTGTACACATTTTGTGTAACACTATTGCTGTCACGTAACAAATGGAATCCCTTGTCCACAAGACCACAACATCATTTTGGTCACTCTGATTACTTCGATTTTTAAGAAAGGTGCACTTACCGTCCATGTCTAATGTGTTGGGTTTTGCTTTGCCTCCCTGCCCGCTAGTATCTCAACAGAGCGCCATCGCGCTGAAGTGCGTAGGGCTGTGAATGATGAGCGCCTCACAACAATTGCATATCAGTAAGTATTCTGTACGCACAATGGCTGCTAGGGCTGGGTAATAAGTCAATATTATATCCATCTCTCCATCTATGGGACTAGATACAGTGTCATCTGGAATTTTGCTACTTCCTAGTGATAATACCAGTAAATATATACTCTAACTTCCTAGTGATTATTACATATGAGTATATTTATTCTAACTTTGTAGTGCTTATTAGACAACTTTGCTTCATACAATCCAAGTGGCATCACCCTTAAAATCTAACAAAAATCTGATAATTACGCTGTCAGAACTGTACCAAACAAAACACCAACTTTGTGTGTGGAAGGTTACACGTGTGTTAATTTCTGTTGAAACAACTAAATTCTTGATCCAGGATAAGAATACCAAACTCTGTCTTTTGCAGCATGTCCGGTCCTAACAGCGCTTCAGAATGGTCCATTGAAGGGCGGAGACTTGTGCCCCTGATGCCCAGACTGGTCCCTCAGACAGCCTTCACAGTGACTGCCAACGCAGTAGCCAACGCTGCAGCCAATCAAAATGCTTCCCTCCTGCTGCCCGCCGAAACGGGCAACAAAGAAGGTACAGTAGGGTCGATTCTCTTTGAGCTATAAAAAAATAAGTCTGAATAATAATCTGTGTGTCTTCATTATAAACACATAGCAAACTGAATGTTGCTATGTTTTGATCTTTTCTGACCATTGAAAATATTCTTTGTAATGAATTCAATTATCCATACCGACTTACGGTTACCGTCCACACTGTTTATTGTAAGTTCTCCATAATAGAGGCTCTCCCCGTTTTTTTCCTCTGTATTGTATTTATGCACCATTTGTGCACTAACTAGGGATGGGACGATACGCAATATTATCGTTTATCGTGATAAAAAACACTCACGATAATCGTATTGTGGAGATTTTACTTATCGTGATATCGCCCTCCGTCATGCACTGGGATCAATTCATCTTTTATTTGCCGAGCTGCATTAACGGTACCACTTAAACCCTCTATAATTGGTAAAATGTACTTATAATATACGTACTTGATACAACCTTTTTTCACTCTATCAAATGTCTTTGCCAAAAAATTGCCGATCTACAAGCTCACAACGCATCGCACCGTGACGCGTTGTGAGCTTGTAGATCTGCTATTTTTTGGCAAATGTTCCGTCCCAGGATAATGGATTTTGATTGTCGCGATAATATCGTAAATCGTGATTTCTTTGATCACAATAATCATGATATAAAATGTTCATATCGTCCCATCCCTAGCACTAACTAAACTAAGGGCATGATGTTATTATCTTCCATGTAGTGGTGGTGTGTTACTCCTACACCAGCACCACGTGCACCCCCACCAGCGCCACGGCCACCAGCGGCACCATGGGAGCCGCGGTGAAGTCTCCACGGCCGCCTAGTCCCGCATCCAACGTGGTGGTTCTGCCCAGCGGGAGCACCGTCTACGTGAAGAGTGAGTCTCCCAAACAGTTTCTGCTTCGACACCAGTACAAGAACAACTCAGCAGTGGGTCATGGAAGCAATGTCTCTATGGAGAATAACATTGGGCCATCTTAGAATCGTCTTGTATAAGAATTGTGGTAGAAAAATAAACATATTTGATACTGTCTCTTTCTGGCGAAAATGTCATTAATTAGACGGCGTAACATTTTCTCTCTGTCAGTTGATGCTTCATACCCATATGAGTCAAGCCGCCGTGCTCATTTGTTTATTTTTGGAACACAGTTCTTATATGACGCGATATTAAACACGTCTATGTGAATTCAGAATGGGGTGGGAAATGGGACCCAGGAATGATGCATAAATTACATCAGACTTTGCTAACTAATTAGAAGCGCAATCCCTTGTTTCACAATCCCTGCAGTCTGTACTGCTTCCCCCTGATCAGCCGGTGCGCCTGATGGAGGGGAAAGGAACTGGTTGGAATAACGTGTTCCTTCCACGCGCTACGTCCAACAAGGGAAACTCCCCCGTCAGGTGAAAAGAAGTGGCCTGCTCACTCCTCATGCACTGAAGGAAGCAGGAGCTCAGTTCGAGGCTCTCAGATTAGGCAATTGGCACTGGTTGAAAAATGGGTTGCAAAATTGTGAAAACAATCATAGACAATCTCTTCAGTCTTTACCTTAATGTTCCCACTTCTCCTTCATCCTTTCCAACGTCAAGGCGTCAGCTGTTCGGACGAGGACGAGAAGCCTCGCAAGCGCAGGCGGACCAACTCGTCCAGCTCGTCCCCCGTGGTGCTGAAGGAGGTGACCAAGGTGGCTCCGCCCATGTCCAAGAGCATCACGGTGCCGGTGAGCGGCAGCCCCAAGATGAGCAACATCATGCAGAGCATCGCCAACTCCCTGCCCCCGCACCTGTCCCCCGTCAAGATCACCTTCACCAAGCCCACCATCCAGACCACCAACACCACCACGCAGAAGGTCAGTCCATACACGCTGTACATACTGTCCCGTGTTGTCTTACTTTTTATGCATAGAAAGGATGATCTTCCACAAGCTGTGCAGTTGAATAATGCATTATGTATATACAGCCATACATACTGTATGGCTCACTGTATGGCTGTATCTATTTTTGGAAACTTTCATCTATTCTAAACATTGCACATTCAGTGAATTATTCCAAGGCTTTTTTGTTCAAAAGCATACAGCTCATGAAAAGTCAATTTTTCAAAATATTACAATAATACACAAGACCACTCAAAACAAGGATTTATAATAGAGTCGACCTTCTCAGTCAGAGTTGCTTGAAGTGGGTAGTTTCCTCCATCAATTATGAGTTATGCTATGGCATCTGCAATGCTTTTTTACACAATATTCATCTTTTTTTTTAGATTGAGCTGTATGTAATGAGGGAGTTTATTTATATTTTGAGACGATACGTTCTTTGGAACTATAACTTGCCCCTACAGTTTGTACATTACAATATGTCAACCTTGGAATAAACATCGCCTATTCCATCAAGTGGTAGAAGTCGTAGAGTAATGTTTGTGTGTGTGCACATGGTGGTGATTATGAGCCAGTGTTAATGTCTTGACTGAGATATTTTGGTTGCACTGATGATGAACAGGAGGTACAATGGCATGCAAATACTAACATATTATGAACTGGATTACTCCAAAACTGAGGTTTGTTTCCTCTTGTGTCGTGTCCCCGATCAGGTGATCATCGTGACGACTTCTCCCAGCTCCAACTTTGTTCCCAACATCCTGTCCAAGTCTCACTCTCACCACCACAACGCTGCAGCCAACATGGCCAAGCTGGTGTCCAGCTCCATGCTCACCGCCTCCACCCACAAGCAGACGGTGGTGTTCCCAGGCCACTCCACCCCCTCCACACACGCCAGCCCAACGGTGGCCGTCACTAGTGTGGTCCCTTCCAGCCCCACTGTGGTCATGTCCACTGTCGCGTCCTGTACGTTCTTTTTTGTTTGTTTGTTCTGCACTAAAATGAATACATTTTTTGAATGTTATCCTCTTGTGAACAAAAATAGAAGGTTCTTAGGTGGGAAGCTGGCAGGGGTTTGTGTCCTTGAAACTGAAATTGTGGTGTGATCTCTTATGCAATCATTAGTGTAGAAGTTCACCGTGAAAACTTTAATTGTTTGTAATCTGGGGTTGGCCTCTGAAAGTGTGTTTCGATGACATCAGCCTGAAACAGTGAAATATATAAAAGAATAGAATCCTGTAGAAATATTGGGAGAACATTTTGCTCTAAACTTGTGATTACAGGGGCATTTTGATTATGTTTTTTGTTTTAATGTCAATAATATGCTACACAGAAATTCCTGAAAAATGACCTTTCCCCATTTTCCAGGCAAAGCATTTACTTTATTAACTCATTCACTGCCAATAATATTAAACCAAACCACTAACCATTGCCAGCTATTTTTTGTTTTCCCTTACCCAAGTAGTCACAGAATATTTTTCGATTTTTCGATCGATCCCCCGATCGGAACATGGACTCTCTGTGCTTCCATGAAAAAAGAGCTAGTCATTTGGGCCATCAATGACCTGATGAAGATCCTGTGAAATCAAAACATCAATAAAGTTTGCATGGAAAATGGTATGCAGGCTCTACCTCCTCTTCATATTAGTTCCATTGCCCCAGCACCCACCTGTCGATGTGTGTGTGTAAATAAGCATGCTCAAAATTGGTCTTTCCCATCTTATTAGGTATTCCCTCAGCTGGTGTGAAGGTGGCCTCAGCCAGACTCCCCTCTCCTAAGACTCTGGTGGGCTCTCCCACCCAGATCCTGGCCCAGTTCCCTAAGCAGCAGTCTCCCAAGCAGCTCCAGCAGGGCTCCCCCATGAGCCATACGATCACCAGTATCAGCCAGGCTCAGAGCTCCAGCACCTCGCCTGGCTCCAAACCCACCATCCAGATCAAACAAGAGTCCGGTAAGAAAGATCAGACCGTTTGGGAAGAGACAAAAAGTGCAGTGGTTTTCAACCCTTTTCATAATTATTTATTCTTCATTTGAGCCTCAGACCACCATTTGATGAGATGTAGCCTCTCAGACTCAAAACGAGTATTTTATTATCGTTGGATAGGATTTTTTCCCTCACAGGACAGATTGATCAAACAGGCAAACGTTGATCAAAATAGCAATTCTTCAATATTCTCTAATTGAGTAGACTTATTGTACATTAAGGAATGCAGATGTTTAACAAGAATGTAACTTTTGAGAGCGTAGCCAAATGGTTTCATTTGACACTCAAGAGTTAAAGATCTATAAGGGTCCATTTGGTTATCAACTCTCCATCATTTAGCTGGGGACCACCTTTAATCTCTTCAAGGACCACTAGTTGAAAACCACTGCTATAGTGCTTTGTTCATATTTCATATGGGAAATGGTAGACCCTTAACCTGTTATTCACGAGTCTGCCACCTGCATTCTGTGTTCAAATGAGAAAAAGGGTAAAGAAAAGTTCATGTTTTGTGTGTGTAGGAGTGAAGATCATCACCCAACAGATGCAGCCCAGTAAGATCCTCCCCAAGCCTTCGTCTGTAGCCCTGTCCAGCAGTAGCTCCACCCCCATCATGGTCGTCAGCAGCAACGGAGCCATCATGACCACCAAGCTCATCTCCCAGCCCACGTGTGAGTGTGTGTGTGAGCGCGTACGTGTGTGCGCCCGCCCACGTGTGCGCGTGAGCTAGAGAGATCGACACTATTGTGTTCCCCTTTTTTTGCAACATTTAGGGTGGATCTTTTTTTTTTTTTTTTTTTTTTTCCAAGTCATCAATATATACAGTAAATGTATTGGTTGTGCTTCTACCGTATTACTAGGTGTTGCCCCTGAACGTTTAGTGTGATGATGGCATATTGTCCCTTTTAGGCCCATATATGGAGATCCCTGATGTCATCAATATTAAGCCCATATCTGGGAATGCCCATACAGTATATGTACATATTGTGTCAGTCTCTGTTGTTTCAAGATTATAAAACAATTCAGTAGTAAATATTGGATTGCGCTTAGTTTCCCTGGACCCTCATATACTCTCTCAACAGCCACACAGACCACCTACTCCAGACCCACGGTGAGCCCCAGCATCGGCACCAGAATCACAGGCTCCACGGCCGGAGCCACCTACGTCAAGACCACCAGTGGGAGCATCATCACTGTGGTGCCAAAGTCTCTGGCCTCACTGGGGGGCAAGATCCTGACCAGTAGCATGGTGTCTGGTGAGCCTGGGAATATATATTTACCAATGACACTTTCTGCTAGGGGTTGGCGATATGGTGATAAATAGCGTTGAAACGATACAATGTCTCCACGATATGCCTTTTCAGAGATATCGTATATATCATGATACAATGAGGGAGCCTTCATTGCAGAATTAATTTAAACCTGCATTTTGGTCTAAATCAGTAGTTCTCAAACTTTAAAATGTCAAGGTCTCCCCTTAACTCTTGACAGTGTGTATGTGAATGAAATGAATGAAAATGCATTGCATTATAACAATGACCAAAAATAAAACTACTACTACTACTACAGTATACAAATGAAACCAAATGGACCCGTTTGACACAGATAATCTCAATATTCTCTGTGCTTCCGCGGGGGGAAAAAGTGAGTCAAAATGACCCTCCGTTTTCCAGTTATTGGCAGTTGAATATAACGGTCTAACCCAACATGCAGACGAAAATCAGGGAGCGGAGAACTCGACTAACATGGAAGTAGACAGAGCCTAGATTTTGCAATCACGTGACCTGTAATTTCTTTTACACTAAGACGTGATTGGCAATGTGGGCTTTCGATAAATAGACGAGAAAGACGTGATTGCCAATCAATGAATGAGTTAAGCGATATCACAGTCGAGGCTACAGCATCAGTAAGGTGGCAAAAAGAAAAGAACAATTATATGACACTGATATAACCCTGTGTTCCAGGTACGACCACTAAGATCACCACCATACCCATGACCTCCAAGCCCAACGTGATCGTGGTCCAGAAGACCACGGGCAAAGGAACCACCATCCAGGGGCTGCCTGGCAAGAGCGTTGTGACCACCCTGTTAAACGCTGGGGTCAGTGGAACTATGAGTCGAGTTGAGTTTCCATTCAAGGACTTTCAATTCAAGGTGTATTGTATACGTACAGGATTATTGAAGGGCATTTACACAAACAATTATACACAACACAGATCTTACTGTCTTACTGCAGTGGTTCTCAACCTTTTCAGGCCGCGACCCCCAAAATGATCACATTTTGAACTGGGGACCCCCCACCCTGAGAAGCACTAAGAGTTAATACATTTTGTATAACACGGTGAAAATAGCAGATCTACATGCTCACAACGATGTAGATTGACTATTTTCACAATTTCTGCCTCTAATATTTGACAATTTGGCCAATGCTTAATTTGCCATTTTAGAAGTATAAAAAAGTCCTTAAATTGTCACTTTAGAAATGTGCACCCTCTATACACTTAAACTTAATGTTGGTTTGTCTACTGTTGAGTGAGAAAACAATGTTGCACATTAAGTTAATCGTCTGGGAACCCCCCAAAATAATTTGGGGACCCCCCCTGGGCCCACAGGTTGAGAACCACTGTGTTACTGTAGCTGTTGTTTGCATGTAGACTGTGTAATATGCTGCACACTGAACCCTGTGCCTTTATGACGCATCAGGGAGATAAGGCCCTCCAGGCCGTCCAGGGAAGCAAGCCAGCCATCATCACAGCCTCCAGACCCATCACCAAGATGATCGTCACCCAGCCTAAAGGCATGATCTCCGGCTCCCAGGCCACCACCACCACCACCAAGATCATACCCACCAAGATAGTGTACGGACAGCAAGGCAAGACACAGGTCAGTAAACCGAGTGTCGCGCCACAACCTTGTAGATCTGCTATTTTTTAAATGGCATTTGTACAAGAGTCTTTGAATATTTTTGACCCGATTCTATAAATGTCTTCTAAATCCTTCTTCTAAATCAGTATTTCTCAAATGTTTTCATGTCAGGGACACCCAAAATTACAAGTATTTGGCTGCGGACCCCCATCTCAAAATATGGTATGTTGTTCCAGGGACTAGAAGCAAATATTTGAGTTACAAATGTTCGCTTTTAAAAATATATATTCAAAGACTTGAATATTTTTCAAAAATAGCAGATCTACAAGCTCGCAGCGCAATGTAGTATAGGTTTGCTTTCAACTAATGTTCTGTCTATTCAACTTGAGGTTCAGTTTTATTGCCACATCACAAGTTTAAAGGTCTCTAAAAGTGTGTGGTGGGTCTGCTACTTTAGCTGAATGTCTGCCCGGCCCATATTGGGGACGATAGGGTTAACGTGGTTGAAACAATTAAAATAGCTTATGCTATATACTATGCAAATGATCCCCCTGCAGGTGCTCATCAAACCCAAGCCAGTGTTCCAGACGGCGGTGATGAGCGAGCAGACCAGACAGCTGGTGACGGAGACGCTGCAGCAGGTGGCTCGCTCCTCAGACCTGGGCCACGTCCAGAGCTCTGGAGCAGAAGGCCTGGCCAAGGATGAGTCCAGCAGCCTGACGGAGAGCAGCGGCGCTGCCCCTGAGGAGGCCTCCCACAGCGGAGCACACGGTATGGACAATCTACGCCACTGTTTTTTCAAATAACTGTGTGCATTTCATTCTCTGTTAGTCATAGTGGAGAAGGCTCATATATTGAGGTTGCGAGGTTAGAAATCCGTTTTTTGTTCACATGTCATTAATAAAAGTGAACTAAACCTCCGCTCATCCCTTAACAAAACACTTAAATGTTCTTCAGGCAGCATGATGCCCTGATGGATTCCAAACGACCGAAAACTATAAAATTGAATATTTGCACAGAGGTTTGATTGTATGGTTGCTGCTGTTCGTCTGTCCTTGAAATGTCAGTGGGCCTCATTTACTGACTTGATATTTGATATTTTTATGCAAAGTAATGCAAAGCATCACTCCAGTCTTAGCTAGACTAACCCTGTGTCTTCCAGAGTCCTCATAAAAGTCCTTCTGCTTGTTTATAGAGCTCTCAATAGGTTAGGGTCAGCCTGCATCACAGAATCCCTGTTGTTTTTATGTTCCTTCAAGAGCACTAAAAGTTTATTAGATAGTCAGGCTTATTAGATATACCTACCATACTGCCCTTTCATGCCTGCTGGTATGTATTTATGGGTTGCATTTGTAGTCCTACACCAGCCATTTTGAGGACCAACACAGGTCTTTTGATTAATGTAGAACATTGGTTCTATGCCAATCAGACAAATTGAACACCTGTGTTGGTCCTCAATATGGCCGGTTTAGGACTACAAATGCAACCCATGAATAGGGCAGCAACAAGGGATCTCCACTCCTGTCTGTTCTGGGCCAGTGTTTCTTGTTAGATAGGCATGAGCATAATCCTACCCAAAATAAGATTGTAGATGCAGTGATGCAGCTTCCTTCAAAATATACTCCCAATCCAAATGATGTAAGGCATGACTTAAAGAGATTAGAGACACAGGCTCTGTTGAAGTCTTTAAACACAGCTGAAAATCCTACAGTATATTCTTAACCAAGCTTTTCTGTAGAATTTTTTCCCCTTTATTATTAATTTATTTTAATTATGTGCTTTACTTAGAAAGGAAAGTATTTTTCTTGTTTGCATCCTTTGAATCTGTTTGTCCAGTTTTTGTCTTTGAGCTTCATGTTTAGCATGAAGCGCGGCATACAAATAATGTTTATTATTGTTATTATACTAAAAAGCTGGATATTTGGGAGGCTTTCCAAATGTCTGGTCTTGCAAGGGCTAGGACACATTTGGATGATTCATGCTGAAAACCTTCTTCAAAAATATGACTTACAACAAAAGTGTTGTATGAAACCCCCTATTTAATTTGACCTCCGTTTGTATTTGCCAGACCCTCAGCCTGTAGTACACGTGGTGTCCTCCAGGGAGCAGGATTGGACCGAGCAGGAGGTAGCGATGGAAACCAACCCCAGTACTACTACTATCATCTACCAGGATGTGTCCGGAGGGGAATCCCAGTCTGCCACCTCCACCATCAAAGCCCTGCTGGAACTGCAGCAGACAACAGGTCATTATCTATCTCACACTGAACTACAGCAGACAACAGGTCACTATCTCAATACAGTAGAATTCAAAGGAGCTTTATTGGCATGATAAAACATAGGTTACTTTACATTGCCAAAGCCAGGTGTCAAAATATAATACAAAACTGTTGGAAAAGGGGAATGTATATACAGTACAGTTAGAGGGGTTACATCATTGTGTAAACAGAGCTATGTCACATTTATTCGTTATATACAGATATGGCTTTTTGAAACGAAGAGCAGCAATCTTTTGCAGTTGCGTTGGGACAAATACAGCAGCATTGTATTTCTCTAAATGATTTAAATACCTCAGATTTAAAATGTGTTTAAAGGTAGTAGTTGTGTTTATTTGTGCAGTAGGTCTAGACCGGTCACTCAGTGGTTTGTAGTGCTTAGGGTGGTTGTATTCCATTCTTTAGCCTTCTTTTATCGCAACAGTTCACAAATCTTGCTGCTGTGTTCGTACATGTATTTGTTTTTATTTCTCCCAGTAGGTATGGAAGTTTGTTGTTGTTTTACATTTGGATGTGAAGTCAAACAAAGTTATCATGCACATGTATTTTGAATTTAAACACAATTGAAAATGAAATGATAACATTCTGTAACATGTGTATTAGTATATTCAAAATAGCACACCTATCATCTATCTATTAATTCACAAGATCTTTGTATGTTTGTCTTCACTGTCCCGGACATAACTCGAGTGTCGTCTGACCTCATACGCTGGGGGTGTGCAGTGGTGAATGGCAATTCGGTCTGGCAAACAGTTTCAGGGAACCAGAAAACCACAAATATCTGTATCTGTCTGTCCCCGGGTCTGAACGGGACCTAGGGCTGTCACGATTATGACATTTTACATGACGATTAAGTGTCCCTCAAATAATTGTGATTATCTATTTAATTGTGTTTTTGTAGTTGACAATGGACCAATCCCCAATCACATACACACCCATTGTAACTGTTACAATGGGTGTGTATGTGATTGGGGATTGGTCCATTACATTTCTGTTTGGCTTGTAGGCTTTGATGTTGCACATGGCAGATATGCACAACCTAAATATACAAAGAAATGACTGACATACAGTATTTGACCTAACTTTAATTTATTCTTAAAAAAGAACATTGATTGTGGAAATATCCGATCTACAAGCTCACAACGTGACGCATCGCGACGTGTTGTGAGCTTGTAGATCTGCTATTTCCACTATTTTTGAAAATGTTTGAAAATAATATGAACCTTTTCCAACCTCGAAACGATTATAACAATTATGACAAAGTAATTGCGAATAGACGATTATGTAATAATTGTGACAGGCCTAACGGGACCCTCCAATTCTGCAGAGGACGCATCGAATCTCTGTCAGCTTGTGTCACATTTTCGCCGTTTGCAAAGTGGCAACCTGTAAAAATGAACTCCTTTCGTAACATAACAACTTTTTTCCATACAAATGGACAGTCATTGGTTAAGTCCTTTATATGAAAGTATATCACCCTGGGGAAATCCTTGACATAAACATGTTATTATAGACTGAAAGATTATAGAATATTTCAAAATTGGCAGATTTACAAGCTGCAACCCGTTCCTGTAAATGGCCTATTTTCGCTATTTCTGTGTGACAGCATTGTATGCTGTAAATCTAACAGTTTGTGCAAGGATTAGCCTCAGAATCATGTGTAAAATCCACATTGATATAGTCGCAAAGCTCTCAAATACTCAAATCTGATGTGGGAGTTGAGAAATCCATAATTATATCCAGACAATGCTTTTTAACGAGAGCCTGGATGCGTGCCCGTTTGAAATATGATGGAACAGGTCCCGTAGGCAGAGAAGGAAACGACATTAACCCATTTAGGCCTAGGATTATTAACTGCTTTAACTATTGAAAAATAGCAGATATACAAGCTCACAGCGCGGCACCGAGTGCCGCGCTGCGAGCTTGTAGATCTGCTATTTTTGAAAAAGTCGTAAAAATGTGTGCAAATATATGTATTTTCAAAGCGAAAGTTTGTAACTCAAATTTTGCTTCTGGGTGGTCCCTGGAACTAAATATGTTGAATGGGGGTCCGTGGCCAAATACATATCATTTTGGGGGTCCTTCACATGAAAAAGTTTGAGAACCACTGACACAGTAGTCTCTCAAGAACAGACTAACTGAGCTCCATTTAAGTGAAAAGGACCTTTTCTTTGACGATGGCTGGCCAGATTACTGACATAGAAACAGGTTTTTCAAAAGATCTTAGGAGGATTGAAAAGACACTTATAGAATCGGGTCAAAATTCTAATTTTCACGATTTAAAAAAAATAGCAGATCTACAAGCTCGCAGCGTGGCACTCGGTGCCGCGCTGTGAGCTTGTATATCTGCTATTTTTCAACAGTTAAAGCATAAAATAATGATACACAAAATGTGTACCCGTTCTGAATGGGTTAAAGAAAACCGTTCCAATGGGCTCCTTTTTTATGAGTCTAGTTGTATGTAGGAAACACGATGAGCATTTCTTATTAAAAATTAATTGGTCATCTTACTTGAATAAGAATAAACCAAAGTGTTTGTGCTGATAATTGTAATAGCTGAAACATGTACTGGTACGTGTCCAACTGTTGTGTTCTAATCACAATCAGGTGTTGGAATCCGATTTCATATGTTCTCTATTTTCTTGGTCAAGCACAACCGTTGGAAACCACATTGCGGGCACACGACCGTGTTTCCAGTAAAATGCACGACTGGAAACTCAATTGCCAAATATATTTCATAATCCATCAGCCAAGCAGCGCTCGCACCGACTCAAAACCCGGGCGTAGACCAACACTAATATAAATAAATAGATATCATCAATCATTGTGTTTGGCTTCCCTGCATTGAGAGTTTGTCTTTTTGTTGAACACAGAGTGCAGCGACGGCGTCTTTTGACCGGTTTGGGTGTTGGATTACTGATAAACGATACTCTTTTGCTTACCACCACCGCAAAAAAAGAAACAACCTATGGAAGTTGCATCCATCTATGGAACTGAATAAACAAATGCTCTGTTGTTTGGAAAGGCCTAACCTCATTGAAGGCTATTGAGCAGATAATACAACATGGCAGCCTTTTAAGGAATTTCCCTCAAAACACTGACCCCATTATATGTCATTAGATAGATAAATAGAGATACCGTACACCTTTATTAATCCCACAGGGGCAATTCAGTTGTCATGGCAGTGCCCGAGTAAACAGTAAACAGGCAGTGGTTTTCAACCCTTTTCACATCAAGGTAGGGGTGGGCGATATGGTGATAAATATCATTGAGACGATACAATGTCTCCACGATATGCCTTTTCAGAGATATCGTATATATCGTGATACAATTGAGGGAGCTTTGTAAAAAATCCTGTTTAATCGTTAATACAGAGATTCATTGCAGAATTCAATTTAAACCTGCATTTTGTTCTAAATCAGTAGTTCTCAAACTTTAAAATGTCAAGGTCTCCACTTAACTCTGACAGTATACAATTGAAACCAAATGGACCCTTATGGGTCCATTTGGTTTCATTTGTATACTGTCAAGAGTTACATACTTGTAAAGTTCAATTTAGACCTCCCAAAAGGAACCCAGAGAGTCTAGTTTTTGTCAAGTAACTTGAAAAATAACAATAAAAAACTATGTGAAAAAGAATTGTGTATCGTGATACAGCTTTGGAAAATATTGTGATCAGAGGCGTAATTTGACCAATATCTAGGGTGTTGCAAGGAATGGAGTTTGTCGACGCGAGTGAAAAATTTTGTGTTTTATCCGATTTTGGGTGTTTTTTTATTTCAGTTTGGGTGTTTATTCCCCACACAACAGTCTAACAAAAAAATAAGTTATTTTCTTAACATCATTAATTTTCAAGCCTAATATGTGTAATCTTTGAGTACAGTTTGGATATTGCAGGTATGTACAGGTATATTCATAGCCAGACAACCAGAGAGAGAGAGAGCTGATCACTTAACATTCCAATCAATCAACTCAATATTGTCGCCAGCTGGTTTCTGAGTGAAACCTAGACTCCAACAGTGAGCAGTTGGTTAATTCTTTAAAAAATCATAACTCTTGAATGGGCTAGAGACTTACTTTTTTCCCCTAAATGCTCAGAAATGCTAGGGTGAGGCCCAAATGACGCCCCTGATTGTGATATTGTATTTTTCCATATCGCCCACCCCATTATTTATTTGGCTTTTGAGCCGTGGACCACCGTTTGATGACATTTAGCCTCTAAGACCCAAGACTTAGAATATTTTGTAATCTGTTTGATACGATTTTGTCCACAATTCCTTGCTGGAATGATGTGGTACCTTTGGAGAGAAAAAAGTCAATCAAAATAACAATTGTGTAGACTTCTTGTAAATTGAGTAATGCAGGTGCTTGACAATAACTTCTTCACTCTTGAGAGTGTAAAATGAAACCAAATGGACCATTTGGTTACCAACTCTCCATCATTTAGCTGTGGACCACCTGGAACCCACTGGTTGAAAACCACTGATATACAGGGATTAGAAATGGGGTAAATGATTGTTTTACAGAGGAACATTTGGTTGACTAAATATTAAAAACAATAAGGTACTTTCTCTCTGGTGGAAGCTACAGTATGGTATCAATATTGTCCTCAGTTGTATTTATTCTTAGATAAGACTTTTATCTTTAGTTTATTTATTATATGGGAAAGTCCACTGAATTCTTGAATGTTCCTTTTTCTTTTTACAGAAACCGCCTGCTTCACCCTTATTTAATTACATACATTGACACCTGGGACATGCCCTGTACCGACACACTTTCTCTTTCCCTTTCCGCTGGTGGCCTGTGGTATCGCATTCTGACATTCTGGTCAAAACCCAGATCTCTTTACTGTAGTCTACCATAAATGTGAGTCCCACATTCTATAGAAGGCATCAGTTGAGTGTAGCAGGCAGGTAAAAAGATTCCAATGGTATGCACCGCGTGATCTTATCTTTGTTGGTGGTTTCTCATTGATCCAAGACAACACAATATTTTTCTTTTCCGTTTGCACCAACTAAACCCTATCAACAATCTTGGCCCCCTCCCCTTCCCTCTCTACACCAAATCTCTATCCCCTGAAAATAGGTGATCTACTGTACAGACGGTACTCATACAGTACAGCAGGGTTCCCCAATTAGTTTTCCCCAAGGGCCGAATAATGTCTCGGGTACCAAGCCGAGGGCCACAACATTGCAGGGGGCGACGGCGGCGTTCCTGCTACTTCAGCGACAGTTCAGATATCGTCTTTGTCGGGTGAAAATCTTGTATGTCCAAAACCGTTAGTTTTGAATTTATAATTTTTGAAATGATTTAAACTAGTGAAAACAGCCGATCTACAAGCACACGTAGATCTGCTGTTTTCACTACTTTTGTGCGACGGCCTTGTATGATTTGCGAAAGAACGTACAAATTTGGAGATACGAGATTTCCAGCCGACAACGACGATATATTAGTGTTGTTGCTGCTCTTATACCACCATTATTACTGGGGTTGGTGTGGGCCAGACAGTAGCCCCCCACGTGCCGCAAATGGACCGCGGGCCGCTTATTGGGGAACCCTGTCATACAGTATACGTCACTTAGTTGATTACTTCTACTGTATGTGGAGAGCCTTCGGACCATGTTTATCTCTCATCCTCGCTATAGCAGCTCAGAGCAGAGCAACCCACTCAAACTAAAGCAAACAAGCGACCCAAAAATATTCCCAGTTCTCTCTCGCTCTCTCTCCTCACAGCTGACTCTTCCCTCCACATTGTGCAGTTGTTTCCCCTGGACCCAGCAGCTATCACATCCTGTGTTTTTGGCAAACGTTGGCCTATTTTTTGCGGAATGTTGTCCTATTGTGACATTCCCAGAATACTGTAGGGACGTTATAACACAAATGGTCTCAGAAATGTCATAAAAGCTTAAAATTTAAAGCCTAAAGCCTCAACCTGTGATTTCTTCAGCAGGTTTGGAATGCTATTACCTATTTTCAGGCATGAGATTTTATTTTGCTTTATTCCATGCGCTAGGATTTTAAGTGAGAGTTTTGTCCCCCCTGACAGTGAAGGAGAAGGGGGAGGCCAAACCCAGGCAGCACACCATCGACCTCAGCCAGATGGCAGTGCCCATCCAGCTGGCACAGGAGAGGAAGCAGAGCCAGGAGTCGCCCAGACCCTCCACCTCGGAGGCAGAGCCCAGCACAGAGTACCTCACAGCAGGTGAGCCTGGGCCGCATGTATGCATACGATACCGACTTTGGAGAGCCACCTATGCCAGGGGTCTTCAACAGGGGGTCCGGGACCACTACTAGGGGGTCCTCAGCGTTACTACAGGGGGGGCTGCCGTATCTTTGTGTAATCGGATATTTTCTTTTAAGATTAACCACTTGAACCCTGCTTCATTTCTCTCTCAGCTAAGGGGTCCTTGGGCTGAGAAACATTGAAGAGCCCTGTCCTAGAGATGTTTCAAGATACCAAATATTTCATATATTTGAAAATTCGATTAATGTTTCTATTTTGAGGACATTTAACATACAAAGTGAACAAGGGGTTGGGCAGACTGCTGTCTGTCTGTCTTGAAAAATTGTTAAACATACGGTAGACATAATAATAAAACCTTCACAAGAAAAAATGAACTGTCCACTCGGTCTAAGAATACTGTGCTTCACAACTCCTTTTAGTGCTCACAGGCATTTTAATCAGAAAAATGTTCTTCTGGTTGCCTAGTAACTGTGCCAGTTCTAACCAGCTGCAGCCCAGACTTGGTCCAGATTCAGGTTGCTGCATAAGGTTCCAAGCAGGCCTGGGATTTCTTCATTTTAGGGGCAAGGCCACTTGGCCTTTGGTTTTGTCAATTCTTTGAGGGCACAATGGCCAAATGCCAGGGCAGGAACGCAAATCAAATAAAACACGATTTTAGTCCATTGAAAGAATGAATTGAATTTAAGGGTTAAAGATAATAAATAAATACATTCATGGTATTTACAATCTGATCCATGCTCAGCCCTGCACCAATCAAAGTCACTTAAACTCAGTGGAGTTAAGATGACAAGAAAGAGACACTGGTGTCTACATGACAAGAAAGAGACACTGGTGTCTACATGACAAGAAAGAGCCACTGGTGTCTACATGACAAGAAAGAGACACTGGTGTCTACATATTGACAAATGAGACAGAGGAGAAAGTGGTGCAGTCAGCTGGGGCATTAAGGCCACTGGCCTCAGGTCATGGCAGGGCAAGGCCAAACTGAGGATCAGCGACCGCCGTGGCCTCCCTGTCGTCTTTGCATTCACTTTGAAGTGCTGTGTGTGTATGCATCGCCTCCTCGTTCACGTCTCGCAAGTAAAGCCTGACTTGAACTTCGTCGTACGACGTGTCTTTGGTCACAATAATCGTGATATGAACAGGGACATGCTGGGCCCCTGATTCAGCCCGGGAAAAAGAGTTGGAGAGGCCCTCATTGCGCGTTATAGAGAGAGATCTCTACTCAAAGATTTGTGACAAAGTGACAAGCCAGTGGGCCAATTACATGAGTTATATTTCGTCGTTTCAGGTGGAAACCTTGTATGTCCAAAACAGTTTGTTTTGTATTTATCATTTTAAAAATGATTTAAACTAGTGAAAACAGCCGATCTACAAGCACACAACGCCTCGCACCGTGAGGCGTTGTGTGCTTGTAGATCTGCTGTTTTCACTACTTTTGTGCAAACAGTTTAATTTTTACTTTTGTGCAAACAGTTAAATTTTTTCCTAATGGCCAGCCTGGACCGGCCGGGAATGAACCGGCCGTTCGGGAGTTGTCCCGCTTTTCCCAATAGCCAGCACGTCCCTGGATATGAAATGTTCATATCGTCCCCATCCCCACACACAGGTAAAGGTGGCAGGGTGGGTGTGTCCTCTGAGGACGGCGAGGCGGTCCTGTCCTCCAGCCAGCAGCAGCAGCAGCAGCAGCAGCAGCAGCTGGTGGTGAAGCCCTTCAAGATCATCAGCCAGGTGGCCATGGTGGCCAGCAAGGCTGTCCCCACGTCCTCCTCCTCCGTAGCAGCAGCAGCCGTCCCCTCCTCCGCCTCACACCTCAGCCAAACGGTGAGGACACACGCCAAGACATAACTCCACCACACATCACTAGGGCTGTCACGATTATTATATTACGACGCGTTGTGAGCTTGTAGATCTGCTAGTTCCACTATTTTTGAAAATGTTTGGAAATATATGAACATTTTTCAACATGTAAACAATTATGACTTTTATGACAAAATAATTGTGATAGGCCTACACATCACCACACCACAGTAGGTTTAGTCCATCGCCATATAGGCCATGCAAACTCTTTGTGTCGTCCTAGTCACTAGACCATGCATGTTTTGAATTCACCAGGACAGGTTTGTGTGTTCAGGACTTTATTGCTAGAAACAATACTGTCAGTCTGTTAACCCCTCTTGTGGGACACATTGTGTATGGAGCATGTATGCACTTCACACTGGGTGTGAAGTGAGCGGTTAACCCATCTATAACACAGTTGTATGTATGTATGTATGCATTGCATGCATGTCCCCACAAAAGTACAACATCTGTTTGTCCCCATCAAAGTAGACCAATCTGAATGAATTGACTTCATTTCATTGTAATTAAGATATTCGATAGAAATCTATAATTCTTTTAATGCCAGATTTCGGCAATATGTCCCTGAGCTTCTCATGAAAACTCAGATTGCTTCGTCAGAACTACCTGTTGTATGATGCTACAGGTTGCACAGGGAAGCCACAGCTTCATTAGACTGTGTGTCTGTCGTTTTGTTCTTGAGCAGCAGCCTTCCGACAGCGTCGTCAGTAAGACTGAGACGGTCCTGGAGGCAGGGGAGCTGGAGGGAGACACCTTGGACCCCCAGACCGGGTTGTTCTATCGCTCCAGCAGCCAGGCCACCATCATGGAGCACCTGCAGCAACCCACCCTGTCCTCAGTGGCAGCAAAGGTACCCACATTCTTTACCTAAGGAAAATTAGCTTAATGTAAAAAAAAATCTCACTCAACAGTAAACAAACCAACATAAGTGTACACAGGGTATCTGCACATTTATAAAGTGACAATTTAAGGATTTTCAAGACGGTTTTAAAACCAAACTGGCCAAACTGTCAAATATTAAGTAAGGAAGAGGCGAACATTGTGAAAATAACAGATCTACATGCTCACAACGCCTTGCACTGCGAGGCGTTGTCAGCATGTAGGTCTGCTATTTTCACAATATGTATCTGTGGAACCGAGTCACATTAAATATAATACCTACAATTCCAAAGGCTTGTCAGTGTGGGGGTCCCCAGTTCAAATATGTTTATTTTTGGTGTCACGGCCTGCAAAAGGTTTGAGAACCACTGCTTTACACCACTGCCTGTCCTGTCCTCAACCCCCCCAGCCCCAGCCCCAGCCTCAGCCTCAGCCCCAGCCCCAGGTCCAGCTCCAGGCCCAGCCCCAGGTCCAGCTCCAGTCCGCCAGTCAGTCTGAACCCGAGCAGAGACGCCAGGCCATGCCCGTCGCCCCTGCCGCCACCCACGCCCCGCCCCCACCGATGCCCCAGCTGCAGAGCAAACCTGCCCAGCCCAGCCAGCCCTGCTCCTCCACCTCCTCCTCCTCCGCTTCCTCCTCCTGCGCCTCCTTCTCCCCCACCAAGAAGATTCCCAAACTGCAGCGAGAGCCCCTGTCGCAGACCAAGGTTATAAATAGTTTGGGATTTTTCCATTGTTGTTTAGTTTTAGTAAGTTTTGACTTTGTTTTTCTTTTCTAATTTAGTTAGTTATGATTAGTTTTTAGCACCGGTTTGATATTATAAATGTTCTTATTTTTGTGACAATGCTTAGTTTTAGTTTTTATTAGTTTTAGTTTCTTTTTTTCATACTTTGGGTTATTTGTCATGTGCAGGATTCAAGAAGGTCAGAGTAAGTATGCCTATTGTGTAATAGAAACGTGTAGAAAATATATACTGTATTCAGTTACCTAAGGGAATTTTGTCTATAATTTCAGTTTGTTTCAGTTAGTTATGTAAACAACGCAGTTATAGTTGGTTATCGTTTTATTCTCATGTTATAGTTTTTATTTAGTTCAGTCAACAAAAAATGTTTTCCCAATTTCAGTTTTCGTTATTTCTTTATTTAGTTTTCATTAACTATAACAACCTTTGCTCCCGACCCAAGCCCCTGCTGCAGACCCCAAGTCAGAGTCCCGTCGTGGTGGAGAGACCGTCGCCCTCCACCGTGGGCCCCCCAGGAGCAGCGGTAGGAAAGGCCCCCGGTGGGAGCGCCGCCCCCCTGCTAACGGCCAAGCCCCCCCTGGTGACGCCCCAGCTGCCCAAGCTCCAGCACGCGCCCACCTCTCTCCACAGACCCATCCACACCGTCATGTCCCAGCCCCCCCCGCTGCAGGCACACCATCCTATCAGCCTATCAGAGAAGGCCTCCTCCAGCCAGGTACATACCACCAGTGGTGGGGAAAAATTGCCTGTTTTAAAACTTTTACTTAAAGGCGAACCACCCATTTTCAACATTGAACCATGTCATTAATATACCTTTGAGTTGTTATGTGAGTTGTTCTGTGTTGCGTAGAACTGGAGGATTGATTTGGGGGATTGTATTGCAAAGTACACCGTGATGATGTCATTTTGTGATCCAACTCTCGTTAACTGGTCTGGTTGTCTGTCTGTCTGGAATGATCTCCGCACTCTGAGCGAGCCGGTCGGTAATGTTACATCGCGTCGTGATCAAAATTTAACATCGCAAGGGTACAGATGGAACCAAAATAATCCTTGGAAAATTGTTTATTTTGTTAAAATCAGTTTGTGTCTCTACTCTAATATGTATTTTTAGACACAATAAGCCCATTCCCAAGATGCACTGCTAGCTTTCATGGGCAGATGTGACTTATGGGGGCTAGTAGTGTTACTAAATAGTAATCATGAAATCACAGGCTTATTGTATCTAAAAAAGACATATTTAGCCACTTGTACGCATGCCCCCACCCACTGAAATCAAAATAGATAAAGTAGCTAAAACGACAGAAAGCAGAAAATGATAACATTTTAACACTCATCTTTTCTTTTCTCTAATTACAATCTAAAATATGAACTCTTGTTGTAAAAAACCCCACAAAGTTGTCGTTTAAGAACTAACAGTTGAGCTTGCTGTTTTCAATTTATTATTAGACAACTGGCAATAAAAAGCTGTGTGTTTTATTATGTGTGCGCTCGGTGGGCTGAGGCTATGGTCTTTTAACCGCAATACCTCAACAAAATGTTATAGCCCTTCAGTGACATTCTATTCTACGCAATATGTACCTTCTGCCAGAGGGTTATAAAACCTCTTTCTGCCTGGGATTTTCATCAACTCTGGTTGTTCAGAGGATTGCAGCCTAGTAGTAGAGATACACTGTTTAGGAACTCTGTAACCAGGCTGTCTGGAACAGTGGTTCCCAAGCCTTCCGGGTCGAAACCTAAAAAGAGAGATTAGACCGTTTGCCCCAGGACCCAAACTGGTGAAAATGACAGATCTACAAGCGCACAACGTGACGCTTCGTGCAGCGTTGTGAGCTCGTTGACCAGCTATTTTCACTACTTCATTTACTGCCATTTTGAAACAGCTCCCATCAGGGCTCCCCGCCAGAAGCCTCCATAGACTTCATAGTGCATACTTTATAGTGCACGGATCATGCACGCCCATGCACAGATGATGCACCATGTTTGTGCAGTTTGTTCACAGCTTTCAAACAAAAAAATCCGATTGGAAATCCGTTCAGGCATTCTTGAGATAATAGCCATTATGTTTTACATGTTATGTAATCAAAAATGGCCGCCCTGTTTGAAAGATGGGGTTGTATGGGGGTTGAACATGCAAAATCGCGATTGAAATCATGCGTACTAGATTTGATGGGGTCCAAAAATAATTTTTCAAAAAAACAAAAATTCAATTTTTTTTTTTTTTTTTACAAACTCGTCATACTAGTCATAGGCAGAGTGGACACACTTATATAACTCGTCAAACTAGTCATAGGCAGTAAATGAGTTAATTGTTATTGTTTTTTTGTTTTTGTTTTTTTATTCATGGCATTTCTTTCATTTGTTTGTTTGTTTAAAATGTATTTTTCTTTTTTTTATGTGGGAAAAGAAAATGGGATTTTCAGTCTGTGGCCCTCAAATTGGTCCCAACCCACAGGTTGAGAACCACTGGTCTAGATCAGTGGTTCTCAAAGTGGATTCCAGGGGCTCTGTGGGTTCCTTTAGGGGGGTCTAAATGGACCCTTAAGCCTCTATCATGTCCAAGGTGAAGAGCTATCACCTCACCGCGGTGTAGTTTTCTAGCTATCACCTAAACATGTATAACAAAGCCTAGGTGATAGCTAGAAAAGTACACAGCGGTGAAGTGATAGCTCGTCATCTTGGACTGTGATAGAGGCTTTACAAGTTTGTAACTCTGACAGTGTACAAAAGTTAATTTGGTTCCATTTGTACACTGTCAGAGTTAAGGGGGAGACTTTGACATTTGAAAGTTTGGGAAACACTGGTCTAGATCTCCCCTTCACGAACTTCATTTTTTTTCTCTCTTTGTTCTCAAACCGCCCTCTTATCCCAGCAGCCAATCATCACGCAGAGTGCCACCGTCACCAAGATCACCTTCGGCAGCAGCCACCACTCGTCGGCGGTGTTCAGCAGCAGCAGCAGCAGCAGCAGCAGCAGTGGCGAGGCCACCGCCAAGCTGGTGGTCCCTGAGGCCAGCTCCTCCTCATCCTCCTCCTCTTCTGGAGGAGGGAAGCCCTCCGTGTCCGACATCCTCAAGATCTCCATGATGGAGGCGGAGATCGACCCCAGCGTGGAGCCCATGGTGGTGGACTCCTCCAGCGACTGCAGCCCCCTGGTGGGGGGGAAGCCCCTGGCCGTGTCGGGTAAGGATGGGGACGATGTGAACGTTTCATGTCACGATTATTGTGACCAAAGAAATTGCAATTATCACAAAATATCCCCAACATCCATTATCCCGGGCCGGAACATTTGCCCCAAAACATAGCCGATCTACAAGCTCACAACGCATCGCTATCTTTTGGCAAAGAGATTTGGTAGAGTGTGAAAAATGACTGTATCAAGTATGTCATTTTCCATATTTTTTTCTGTTGATGTATTGATGCATTACCTTGATACTGGATAAAGAGCGTCTGCTAAATGCCTAAATTGTAAAATATAAATTGTCTAATTGGTACCGGATATGCAGCTCGGCAAATAAAAGATGAATTTATCCCAGTGCATGACGGAGGATAATTTCACGATAAATGTAAATCTCCACGATAACGATTATTGTGAGTGTTTTTTTAATCACGATAAAGGATAATAACGATTATGGTCCCCATCCCTAGTGTCGGGGGGACAACAGTTCATCAGCAGCTCTGGGTCTTCCTCCCTGCACCACCACCACCACCACGCTGCCCACCACCACCCCAAGGCCCAGCACTCAGGCCCCTTCAGCCGCCTGCAGGGGGGCCTCACCGCGCAGAGGAGCAAAGAAGACCTGGATGTCATTGAGGTATACGTATATAATAAAAACTATTCCCACAGTAGCCTCGGGATCCAGCCATTTCAAGAAGAAAAGCCTGGGCTAGCCCCCCTGTAACTGTGGTTCACCACATTTTAATTGTATATAACATGTATGTAGCCGTTCAGATATCTTATTTTACATCAGTACTGTTCATGTGAACTGGTTTGTTTAGGCTTATCCGTTATAATTATAAAATCTCTATTATTTATCACTCGTTATCCACTGTGGATCACTTCCTCATTTACTCAAAGCGGACAGCAGCAGGAGTCATGTCCCCCTCCGCGTCCATTCCAGACCCCGGAGGACCTGGTGAGATTTGCCGGGGGCATAGAATGTATGCGTTAGGCGAGACTATTCCCACAGTAACAAACCATGAACCTTTGCAGGTCACGAATGTTAATTTCAGAAGGTGCGAGCATATTTCTCAGAGCACACACACAGCAACACATCTAGTTGGAAATAAAATGCTAAGTGACAATTTAGCTGATGCAACGCTACCATACTTGGGTCAATGTAAAAGTTGGATTTTCACAATATATCGGGTCATTCCCTCTTTGATGGAATAATAATTGTCCACAAGGGGGAGTTGCGTTTCTGCTCTGTTGAAGGGACGCTACATAGAAATGAGTGGACTTGCAGTGTATCTCTACCTAAATAGAGTGATGAACACTGTAATGAACTTTTTGCAGTCCACTGTATTGAATCTCTGTATGATGATGTACAAATTACAGCAGACTTTGTCGTCTGCTGTCTTGATGGCCAACACCTAAATCCCAGTTTTCGCAGTTTTTCCCAAAGCCACAGGTTGCACACTAACTGCATATATGAATCATTTTATTTTCGTGTCTGGCTGCCTTTCACGGCCCTTCCCTTACAGGATTATTCAGACACAATTTAAAGAAGTAGTTTTTCCAGTGCCTACATGCTGACACAAAAATGATAAGCTAAATAAATAAACAAGATAATGGGTTATTATATTGATGACATCAGGGATCTCCATACCGGTATATGGGCATAAAGTGCTTATAGTTATCAAATAAATATTTAACTAAATCACCTTCCAGGGACATACCTACATGTACTTAGTTTTTCTTAAATCATGATTTATCATGATTATACAAATAGAATAGGCAGTACAATAGAAAGTGGGTTTCATCCTCCACGATATCTACACATAGTCTTTGATCTAATTCTGTTCCAGTGTATGGTCCCGTTTCAATGTGTAGTCAAGTGGCAATATTCCAGATTGAAAGTGTGCACACAGAGATCACTGGCTCTTAGATACTGTATTAGATTGTAATTTAGGTTTGGCATTTATTTCTTCCAGCCATTTCGCTCTATATTTTACCCAGTTCCTTGAACATCCCCACATTCACCCTCTCTCTGCCTGTGGATGTTTATAACCGTATGTATGCCAACATTTACCCCTGAGATCACGACTATTCCATTTCACATGGCATCGAGGCGCCAGCTTACCTATCTGTTGTCTTTTGTCCCTCTCGCCCTTCAGTCGTCACCGTAGCTACAGCATATCCAGTTTCTTGCTGCGGTGACAGCAGTGTATTTTATCCTATATCGTCTTACACTTAAATTCCCTCATTCTTCCTGCTTTCTCTTTCTGCTCTCCTCCTGCAGGTGATCCCTCAGTACTCCATCCTGCCAGACTCCAGCCAGTCCAACGTGGTGGTGGAACCCAGCGGCTTCCTGGAGATCACCAACTACACCAGCCAGCAGCTGGAGGAAGACAGCCCCATGGAGCAGGAGGTGGACAGCAGCAACGACGAGGCCCCGGCCACCAGCCCTGCTGACGACAGCTCTGACCAACCCTAGACCACCCGCCCTGCTGAGGATAGCTCTGACCCAACCATAGGCCACCAGTAGCTCTGGTCCATAGCGTTAGAAAGAGTTCTCCTTAACGCTATGGTACTGACGATCCCTTGTGCCTGCAGGAAAGGCTGCACAGCCTCTTGTCTGTAGTAGAAAATAAAAAAAATAGAGTTTCGCTACTCGCCAAAACAAAGACGGCTTTAGGGAGTTGGAAGACTACTTTCCTTTGTTGGGACACTCTGAGCCCCCCACCTCATGTCTAAAATACACTTGTTGGCCAGAAAAGAAAATATTTCACTGGAAAATCAATTTTCTATTGACAAGATCTGTACAGGCCGGCACAGTGGAGTAACTAAAAGGATTTTCTTCCAGTGAAATATTTTCTTTTCTGGACAAAATAGTGTCATTTAGACGTGAAGTGGGGGGGCTCCGAATGTTCCCACTAATGAAAGTAGGCTTTCAACATCTTTGAGTAGCGAAGGCTGATTTCAAGAGGCTGAGCAGCCTGGGCTACCGCGGCTGTGAGCGGCAACGCTCATCGGTGACAAGGAGAACTAACTCCTAACGGTATGGACCAGAGCTAGCCCACTAGCCCACAGAGGACCACTCTGACCAACCCTAGTCCCCCCACCCCCCAGACTGGTAGCACCACCACCAGACATCCACGGTTCTCTACTATACATGACCAAACCCAAAGGTCCAGTACAGCAGTGGTTCTGAATCTTTTTAATGTCAAGGACCTCCGGTTTGGTATGCATTAGGCCACTGCTCTTCTCAAACTTCTGAGACTTCCCCTTAACTCTGTTTCCATTAGTATACCGTCAGAGTTACAGACTTGTATGGGTCAATTAAGACCCCTGTGTAAAGGAACCCACAGCGTCCCTTGCATTATGCCAAGGAGCCCTCCCTTTCGATACTGACAATGATTTATCTCTGGGACAGAGGTGTTTTATTAACTTTGATAGTGGACAAAATGCTAAGGTCTTTTTAAAGTCCTTTTTCGGTTGAGAGGAATGGCGGTCTCAAAAGCGTCACCATGATGATCAACTGATCATGGTATTGTTTTGGGTTTGGATTCAATAATGTTTTAACTCGTCGTTATGCAGTGAGATGCTCTAGATATTCAACATAGGATATTTTTCTTTTTCTTTTTTGTACAATAACGAAGACTCGAAAATCGTTTTTTTTTTATTTTTTATGATTGCTTATTGAAGGGCATCGGCCTGGATGTGACATAGTGGACGGTATGTGAGTGAGCGAGGAGGAGCGCTCCCTTTCAGCTTCATCACGGTCGCCTGAGGAAGAAACATTCAGAGACACGTACGAGTAGGGCTGTCACAATTATTACATAATCGTCTAATCTACATAATCACGATTATTTTTCATAATCGTCATAATCGTTTCCATGTTGAAAAATGTTCAAATATTTTTTTTAAAGTAAAAAATAGTGGATGTATCGCGACGCGTTGTGAGCTTGTAGATCGGCTATTTCCTTTTAAGTATAAAGTTGTCAAATGTCATTAATTTCTTTGTATATTTAGGTTATGTGTCATATCTACCATGTGCAACTTCAAAGCCTAAAAGCCAAACAGAAATGTAATTGTCAACGACAAATCGTTAATCGCAATTATTTGAGTGACAATTAATCGTCATGTAAAATGTCATAATCGTGACACGAGGGGAGGGGAGATGACAGAAACGTTGCTCACGGGACAAAAGCGTGTCGACAAAAGCAGCCCTGTACAGTTTTACTGTTGAATCTCCTCCACACACCTTGCATTGTAACCCCTTTTATTTCAGTCACTTTGACCTCACACAAGATGCATTGTTGCAGTGTTTTCATCACCGTTTGTTTTGAGTCTTCTTAAAGGAGTAGTTCACCCCCAAAATGGCTTTTTTTCTATTGATTACTCAGGCCATGGAGAGTAGAGTTCAATAATATTTTTTGGTTTTTGTCACATTCCTAAGACTAAAATGTGATTACAATAAATGTACCCCCATTGATTCCGGATGGTGACCCGTTGTAACAAAAAACAAAAAATATTATTGAACTCTACTCTCCATGGCCTGAGTAATCAATAGAAAAAAAGTCATTTTGGGGGTGAACTACTCCTTTAATAACCCTTAAAGCCCTGTTTTATACTTTGTCGTACGATGGTACGACGATGGTATCTTCAAGCTCACAACGTGACACTTTGTGAGCTTATTGATCGGCTATTTTGGCTGGTTTTGAAATGTTTGGACAATTTCCCCCTATAATGAATTGCCCAAAATGGGGACGGCGGTTTGTCAGTGGTTAAGAGCAGCGGTTTAAATAGATCCCAGTTATTTGTTTTTGTACAAAGTGACTATTCCAGTACAAATGGACGTGTTCTCTTAGTAAGAAAAAAAACTAAGAGACAGAGACAAACAAAAAAGGCAAACACATTTGTGACTGTGTAGAATAGTTTTGTAAAATGTGAAAAAGATGATGGAGCAAAATTAATTTCTTACCAGAATGTAAAGCTGTAAAACCACCCGTTGGGCCCAGGAAGAAGGAACAAGGCCCTCGACGCGCGTGTTTATTATCGTCCATTTTAACCCATGTGCTGTAAAGTGATGACAGATGTACCACTTTTGTAAAGATAATGTTAATGAGAAACATAACATGTTGAGTGTTTTGCTTTTTGCATAGTGCATTCAAAAAACTATGCATTTCTTTTATACATTTTCCAACTAGAGAGGACTAGTAAAACTGTTATAATAATTTACTCTGCTTAATAAACCAGCTAGTCGAATACGTCAAGATGACTTTGACATGTTTGTTTACTAGATCAGGGGTCTTCAACGTTTTCAGTCCAAGGACCCCTTAGTTGAGAGAGAGATGAAGCAGGGACCCCCACAACCTTTTCAAAGATTCCATATACGTAATTTCATTGTTTGACAGCACAATCATCAGTGTGTTTTGGATTCATGTCAATTTGTGTTTTCAGATATTTAACCACTTGAACCATCAATACTTAATAACTTGACCTATCATTCTGTACTTGGTCTGCTCTTTTTCCCCTCTACACCAAAGCTTTTTGCCAAAAATAGCCGATCTACAAGCTCACAACGCCTCGCAGCCCGATGCGTTGTGAGCTTGTAGATCTGCTATTTTTGGCTAAAGTTCACAGAATATGTATGCTAGAAAAAAACTTTCAATCACGCAAAGATTTGGAGGACCCCCTAGGGGTCCCGGACCCCCTGTTGAAGACCCCTGTACTAGATAATTCAACTTTTTTCCAGTCAGGAAATGTTTATTCCGGAGCACGTGCGAGGGGCTGTTGTAGATTGTTTGTTCACAAGGAGTACATTATTTTCCACAACAGGTGCATACATAACGCAAGCAAGCAAGGAGAATTGTACAGCATACAAAATACGGGATTTACTGGAACAATTAATTACAGGGGTCACACAACGGACTGACTCTCTACACAACACAGACTTTGGATTTCTTGTAACTTAAGAAGATGAATTAGTGTGGTCTTTTGTTAACGGAAATCTCTTGCTCAGTCAAACCAGTTAATCTGAAGCAGTGCCAGCTCTGCCAACCTCGTTGTGACCTTGCTACGGTGTTGATGACTCGTTTTGGTCATAGTCTTTTAAATAAAATGTAATTACATTTTAGTCATCTGAAAAATGTTAGTCTAGTTTTAGTCGACTAAATCTACAGACAAATATGTATTTTGGCGGGACTTGACAGATTTCTTTTTGCTGAAAACAGCAGATCTACAAGATCACAATGCGTCTCAGCACGACACGTGAGCGCAGCACCAGAGTGCAACAAACATAAAATTACTTGTCTTTTAGTTCTATTGGATCTTTTCTCCACTCTTCCCCAAAAGGGTAGTTTTTAGTTTTTATTTACTTTTTGTGTGTGAAAAAAGGTAGTCGACAAACATTTTGTTGCTAACCCAACAAGTTGCTAACCCACAGAACCCATCGTCGTATGCATCAACTGCAACCAGGTTTGTTCTTAACACTTTGCCTGTGGTCTCGGAACAAGCATCCCAGCAGTAGAGGAGCTACATATCATGTTCAGAAACATTTTGAAGGTTATGAATTTATGGCATTCATAATTTATGTTGACTGTGCCTACCTTTCTCTCTTGACAGGACATTAATTACAGTTGGCCAGACACACTTGGAGGTTCTTTAGTTTATGATGACCATATTGGTCCGCTTACTGCGGTGGTTTATGCAACACTGAAGGGTTGTGAATCTGCTAATGCTGGAAGTCGAAACACACAAATAACTCATCATGGCAGAAAGCCAGCCACGAGGTACATTTATTGAGAAATGAGAAGTGCAAATGTGGGTCAAGTTCCTTGCTTACGCATTTAAACCGAATGAATGGACATTTTGACATTTTCAACTTTGACCTTTTGGAATAACTGAAGAGAGAGTCTTGACTTGAGATTCAGGTAAACTAAAAATGTCTCAAATCTCTTCACCACAGTTAACTGTACCAGCCAGATCTGGCATTGAGGCCAGTCTGTTTCCAACAAAGAGCAACATCAACGCTCCACAGTTCAAGTCCAATGATTACACCCGCAAATCCATCAGGTGAGAACATCTCCCTCTGCGCTCTTGCACTTTTTACCACAAAGAAGTCATTATTGTCTCAATGTCTCTTGTGGGAGTCGACAGCCGGTCTGTGGGCTTGTTTTGGTGGTGACTGTGGATTCTTTGGGTTGAGTGAGCCGGCCACACCGTCCAGCATGGGTCTGTTCTTCCCTGACTTTGAAAGTGATCCTGGGGGCTGCGGGCCGTCCTGCGGCCCAGCGTTGGTTGGAGCTGACCCAGAGACATGTGGCTCTGTTTAGGAGCATGCTAACCCCGCCGCTCCCCTCCCCCCTGCACCCCTGCCAAGATGAATGTGTGCCGCACGGTTCCAGTGTGGCTATACAGCTTTCCTTATGCTGCTGACTCACCTGGCTGTGAAATACCCTAAAATAATCCTACCTATCATAGTCCCATATGTCCCATATCGTCGGGTGGAAACCTTGTATGTCCAAAACCTTCCTTTTTTTGTTATTATTTTTAAAATGATTTAAAATAGTGAAATTAGACGATCTACTTGTCCAATGTCTCCAATGTCAAATTTTTTATGAACTATACATTCCAATACTGTAATTGAAAATACTGAAGGAAAATAATTTCCTCTTACATTGTCGTACTAAACAAGGTTTAGAGAAAACATTGCAGAATGGAGACGCATCAGCCCCAAGTACAGAACAGGATATGGGAAATTCCGAGCTTATTTATTTATAGTGCAAATACCAAATCTGCCAGCTTTTGGAGGAGGGTTTATTATAAGCAATGACCTGTATTTACTTCATGCATTGGCTCAGTGACCAGCTAGATTATTCACGCTTCATTTATTTATTTAACACATTGCTGCTTTAGTACATGGCGTGATGGGGAAAGAAACCAGCTACCGGTATGTCCAAATATGTACACTTTTCAGGAAAAAAACAAAACATGTTTTTACAACAACACAATACTGCCTCATCAAAGTCGGTAGAGTGGGTGACTGTATAGTATACGTTTTTTTTTATCATCTCTTCACCCAAATACAGCTCCAGTGGAGTTTTTTTTATAGCAGTGGCTTGAGGGTAGAGCGGCCGGATGGCAACCGCAAGCTAGATTACCTGTTCGATCCCAGGCTCCCCCAGAGTTGGTTTTGAAGTGTCCTTGAGCAAGACTCTGAACCCCTAACTGCTCCTGATGAGCAGGCTGGTGCCTTGCACGGTTTCCTCCGCCATCGGTGTATGGAGAAATCTATGTAAAGCGCTTTGGATAAAAAACACTAAAATAATACACCATTTACCTTTTTTTTAGATGGAGATGAAAAAAGTTGAAACATTGAGATTCTGTTTCTGACAGTGACGATACAACACACACACAGAGCAGGATTTGAACTCAGACTATTCTAACACAATGCCAGCGTGGTATACTGTACATGCATGAACTGATTGAGCCAACATCTATTGGGTGACTACTACCAGACTTGGTCCCAGACCTAGCTGGCAGGAAGTTGTTCGGTCAGAATCTAATTAATTGCTTTGATTATTACGATCCCTCGTAGCTCTGAATCAGTAGTATATAGTCTACTTCACCATGACTCGCCTCATCTGTAATGCATCAGTAGGACGAGTCAGAGTGATGGTAATGCTGACTTCAGCATGCACAGGAACTTTCACATATTATTCACATAGTCTAACGCACACACGCACACACATATGCACGTAGGTATATGACAAATTTGTAGTCGAACAACCAGTCTTGCGAACACAATTGGCATGTGTTCGGGGGAGAGAAGACAGGCGGCGATTGTGTTATTGGTAATTGCTTGTACTCCTATGGGCTGTGGCAGTGTGTCATCAGGGAGTGTTGGGCGGGAGGAGGAGGATGAAGGCCCTACGTCCTCCTGGTGGGGGAGTCAGTAGGATGCAACGGCAGCGACAACAGGGACATGTGTGTGAGGAGAAAATACTAAATTTGAAAAGTGGGTAAAATATTATCGGCTACCCTAAAATAAAACTAGAAGGGTACAATTCTGGGAAATTGCAAGTGTTTTTTTTTGTTTGTGTGTTTTTTACACACCTAGCTTATCCCAAGGGGGAACTTCGACACATTGCTGGCCTGGCCTGGAATCGTACCTGCGACAATCATTAGCCATTAGCCAACATTAGCCAAAAAAAGGAACATTTGCCAAAAATAACAGATCTACAGTACAAGCTCACAATGCAGAGAAGAATGTCAGGTCCATGGACCCCTTAGGTCACTGGGGGTCAGCGGCGACCTGCCTCACAGCTTTTTTCTCTCTTTTTCTATTTTGTCTACACTTTTAGTGCACATGAACTCATTATAAACTAATACTTCTCTGTTAGCTGCTGCAACATGGGAATTGGAGATAAGTGTTAGTTTAATACAGTACACGTATCTTTGTGAAACAAAATACCTTGTTCAGTGGGAGGTGAAGAGAAACAAGCTAATGTTCCTGCGACAACCAGGGGCTCTGGTTCCCCAGGCGAGCTCACTAACCACTCAGCTATGGCCGCTGCGAGGCGTTGTGAGCTTGTGGATCGGCTATTTTCGGAAAGAGGTTTGGTATAGAGGGGGAAAAAGAGTGAAAGGTTAAGTTTATTAAATATCGATGGTTCAAGTGGTTAAATATCTGAAAACACAAATTGACATGAATCCAAAATACACTGATGATTGTGATGTCAAACAATGAAACTATGGAATCTCTGAAAAGGTTGTGGGGGGTCCCTGCTTCATCTCTCTCTCAACTAAGGGATCCTTGGCCTGAAAACGTTGAAGACCCCTGGTTTAGGCATTGCTTGTAGTTGTACCACAGTAGAGGTCACTAGAGCCCGTTCTGCAGAAGGGGCTGAGCCTTGTAGCTCATATAGTCTCTCCTCAAGACTTATGGCCACCTCATGGGCATTGTTTAAGATGAGTTCAGCGGAGTGTGTGTGTGTGTGTGTGTGTGTGTGTGTGTGTGTGTGTGTGTGTGTGTGTGTGTGTGTGTGTGTGTGTGTGTGTGTGTGTGTGTGTGTGTGTGTGTGTGTGTGTGTGTGTGTGTGTGTGTGTGTGTGTGTGTGTGTGTGTGTGTGTGTGTGTGTGTGTGTGTGCGCTCCGTGGTACATGCTGTTCTGTCTGCGACGTTAGGAGGGGTGTAACCCTTTCCCCTCCTGTGTGGTTAGGCTCTCCTATATGCGGGGTAGCTTTTGACGGGGCATAAATTATATCGCACGAAAAGGAAGGAAGGTAGGTTGTGAACTTGTGAATATAACCCCCAGCCGGTACTCTGAAATAACGGAAGGGGAACACGGCTAAATTCAAGAAAGAAAATAGGATTACCAACTCAGAAGGAAGAACTACTCTGTGGAGATGGTATCAGTCTGTTGATGTCTTATAAACCTGCACTCTGAGTAGAGTTCAGAGTTCGAGTTACGTGGGTGCCAGTGGGGTCTTAGCTCCCATAGTTAAAGTCTGGGACCCCATAGTCAACAACCCCCTTTGGGGTCTCTTTTTTTCTAAGTGTGTTTTTTTTTTTTTTTTTTTTTTCGTTTTTTTTTTTTTTTTATGTTCCATTGGAAGAATTTATATTATTTATGTTAACTAGATATACTAAATAAACATGTTAGACAGTAAGACTGAACAATGACATCACACCGTTTAATCCTACTATTCATTTTATTATTATAAATCAGGCGCATTTAATGTGGGGTGTGAGTCTTCCTTTACCGTCCGGGTTATAACACACTCGCTGCAATGGTTCCTACCTTTCCCCCAGGGCCGAGGAGGCCCTGGATGCAGACCTACCCAGCTGCGTGGTCTCGCCATGGCCTGGGCATAGGCTAAGCTAGGAACCACAGCATCGAGTCTTTGCACTTCTAGCCACGGCCCGGACGGCAAAGGAAGGCGGACACGCCGGACAGCAACAAAAGACAAAACAACCAAACAAAACAACGCTGTCTTAGCAAGACTGTAGCCTTAGTGTGCCTGTGCCCGTGACAATGTTTTTTTTAGTAAATAAATATGAACCCGACCCGCCTTGTTTTGAGAAAGAAAAATACCCATTTTAGCCGACTTTATGCTACCAGAACGGGAACTTTTGGCTGGATGGCTCAGAGCTCAGATCATCAGATGGAGGAATTGGGAACTGGAGGCTGAGCAATAATGGTGAGTTAATATGAACAGAAAAGACTGCCTGGAGTTGTCAACATAGCCAATGTGAAGCCCGAATTAATATTGTGAAAGGAAAAATATGATTTAATATAGGAAATACCCGTTTTAGCCGACTTTATATCCGCGAAATACCCGATTTAATATGATTTAATATAGGAAAGTACCCGTTTTAGGCGACTTTATATCCGCAATTACCCGCCGATTTTAGGGCTCCCATAGCTCTGTGGGAATAACTCGATCACTGGTAGAGTTCACTGCATTTCATCCGTGTTCATGGTCATAATACACTGGAAAAGTTCTCATAGCAGTTTACTCTCTGGGAGACGAGATCAGTGGTCTGTCTATGACAGTGGTTCCTAAACCTTTCAGGTCGAGACCCAAAAGAGAGATTAGACGTTTGCCAGGGACCCAAATTGGCTATGTCAGTGTTTACTGTTGAGTGAGAAAACAATCTTATATATACAATTGAGCAAAAGCCGCATCCCACTTCCAAGCCCATTCATGCCCACTTCTCATCCACTTCAACTCAACTTCAACTCAACGGTAGGGAGAACGTAGGGAATAATACCGCCCATAACTCTATCATTGGCCCCCCGTTGCCATGGTGACCGGTGATTGGCTCGTATTCCCAGCTATGGGACCGGCGGATCCAATTTCAACCGAGGGGGGCGTAGCCAGAACACACACACACACACACACACACACACACACACACACACACACACACACACACACACACACACACACACACACACACACACACACACACACACACAAAAATAGCTAATAGTTAGCTCACAACTTTCCACTTTTCTCTTTCACCTCAATCGCAGCAGTAACATCCGTATACACCACTTGGCTAGGACTGATCACGTGGCACACGGAGTTCTTAACCGGAAGTGCGTCCGGCGGTCAAATATGTCCGACCGGAAACGTGCGCTGCGCCACAATAGTTCCGCCACAATAGTTCCGCCACAATAGTTCCGCCACAATAGTTCCGCCACAATAGTTCCCCCCCAAATTTTTTTTTTTTTTTTTTTTATTATTATTTTTTTTACTTTTTTTTTTCTCCAAAAAGTAAAGAAGCGGGCGTGGACTCTAGATGTGAGCGGCCCGAAGGGCCGCGAACCTCTAGTGTTTCACATTAAGCCAATCATCTGGGGACCCCCCAAAATTATTTGGCCCACAGGTTGAGAACCACTGATTTAGTCGACTAAAATCATATGATATTTAGTCGACTAAAACTAGACTAAAACTAGAACATTTCAGATGACTAAAATACGACAAAAACCAAATAGTTTTGTATTCAAAAGACTGACTAAAAACTACATCAAAATGTCCTGTCTAAATCAACAGTGGTGTGTGTGTGTGGACAGTGCAAAGGGCAGTCTGGGTTAGAAGCAGTGTTTATCTTGACAGCGTTACACCCAGACCACCAGCACTGCCCATAAAACACACCGACCGCTTAACAACAAACCAAATCAAAACTAGGGTTTTTTTCAGGACGTCATGTTCCTGGAGACGCCTCAAAGCCAGTCGAACAAGCACTCCCCTCCTCTTCACATAAACAACAGATGGAGTGCGTACTGCGTACCATTCCATTGTCCTGAGTATTTATCCTGTTTGTGTTTTGTTACGACCCATGTCTCTCGTCTCCCTTGTTTGGACGTTGGATTTAAAGCAGCTGTCGAGTGGTACCCGAATCTCAAGATATTAAATGATTGTTTCTTTATTATTCCGGGATTCCGTGTGGAATTAAACGTTTCACTGGATTTGTATAACTCACAGCAGGAAATGAGCGTCATTAGTCAACCCCTGACCTCTCTGGTGTTCCTGGGAGATAAAGCAGGGCATGGAGTGGACACGCCGGGGGATTACTTCCCTGTGAATAATGGGATGGTGTCTGCTCTTATCCTGCCAACATTGCTGAGCAAGAGCCAACGGCTCGAGCCTGGAGACTGCGGAGCAAGGCACAATCACTCAAACATGCGCTCACACATAGGCCAATAAACATACGTATAGATTATCACAGCCAACCCTCCTACAGTAAGTCAGTCTCTTGACTTGAAACAGATGAGCGACTGGACTGAGTCATCAGCTCCAGATTGACCTTAACCTTTCCCCGACTCGAAAGGTTTTTTTTTTTTTTATACGTTAGCAGTGCTGCTGAGGTGGGGACAGTGGTCGCCCTTTTGGTCAGATAAGTGACCTAATGGTCACTGTTGATCCCAGAATAGGGCGAGAATATCTGCGAGGTGAAAGTACTGCTACATGGTCACTGCATGGTTTGTTTTGTTTGTTATTGTTTTAGACAGTACAGTCCACAACAGTGACACTACTGTTTTGGACTGTAGCGTCTCTGTCACGTGGTCTTATGTTTGTCTATTATGTATTTGTCCTTATATGTCTGGTTTAAATGTTCTTTTTAATATCCCTCCCGCATGAAGCTACCCCTCTGGGATAAACAACATTTTTGGAATAGAATAGAATAGAATAAATAGTACACAGTCTCGCCCGAAAACCAGAACGCTCGCCTCGGGCATTAATCTGGCGGAACGGTAGAACGGTCCCTGCCTGGTATTCCTAAACGTATCCTCAGTAAACTATGCCTAAAGTGCGACGCGTTGTGAGCTTGTAGATCTGCTATTTTCAGAGCGCAACACCCGAACGCAACCAAACATAAAATGTCTTGTCTTTTAGTTCTACTGGATCTTTTCTCCACTAGTCCCTAGCTTTTTAGTCTAGTTTGTATTTGTCTTAGTTTGTCATTATAGCCTAGTTTTCATTTAGTTATCTTTTAGTTTTCATCAGTGAAAAAAAGGTAGGCTAGTTGACAAACAGTTTTGGTTAGAGTTTTAGCAGACGAAATTAGCACTGCCACACACCAAAGTCCCTTATTGTCCTTTTTATTTTTTCCTCATCCATCCCTCCCTCTCCTCTCTCTCTCTCTCTCTCTCTCTCTCTCTCTCTCTCTCTCTCTCTCTCTCTCTCTCTCTCTCTCTCTCTCTCTCTCTCTCTCTCTCTCTGTGTGTCCCATACACCACCACTCCCAACAATTGCATACTTAATGATGTCATGGTCAGTCCTTGAATGATCCGATGCGCCCTAAATAACTTGCTATGTGTTGAATGATGAGAGCTCTCTGTGGCTTGTATAATGTTTTGGGTCTGGGTTGGAAAATGTGACTGGTTCCATCAAAATCTTATCTCCCGGTGAATCAATGATCCTTAGTAACAGAATACATTATTCCAACATAGTAACATTGTCTGGTTAACTTGAAATAAATGCGTCCGGGTGGCACAGGGATTAGGGCCGATGCATACTCCACTTTTAGAGACAGATTTATTTCGGTTCGGGGAGTACATTTCCATAAGTTCCACAATTTACAATTTAGGCTTTTAGCAGACGCTTTTAATCCAGAGTGACTGACAATAAGCAAGGTAAAACATCAATACATCATTGTCAATACATCAAATGCATAGAAATAGTCATCTAAAAAAAGGAAAAGAGAAAATAGATAGACCAAGCACCTATTCAGTAAAAACTATTCATAAAAAAACAACAAATGCTATCTAAATTACATGTATGGTCATTGAGGGTATAGTAGTAGTAGTAGTAGTTAGTAGTAGTAGGCTAGTAGTAGTTAGTAGTAGTAGTTAGTAGTAGTAGTTAGTAGTAGTTAGTAGTAGTGTCTGAAGAGGTGAGTCTTCAGACCACCTCCATGATGCCTTCACATGTGTTTCCAGTTCAAATCTGCTGCTTAGCCAATCAAACAAACTATGAGAAACTTGAACAGGAAACGGGTACGTATGCCATCCAAGACGGAAATAGCAAGACATGCCATATCCACTTTACTTCCCGTATCTGCGTGATGCAACCGTTGTGAGCTCGGCTGCGGCGCCGGAAATGCCGCTCGCCTTCTGCGCAATGCACGATGGGATGTTGGAAAATTGTGGATATAATGTTTGCGATGATGGGAAGCCAGTTGGGGAGGTCTCTATAGGTCCACTAGTGTCTCCTACAGGTTGGGAGAGATAGCGTGTTCCTCCACACACCATCCTCCTGCCGAATGTCCTCACTGTCAGGAGAACAGATGACTCCATGTGTACAGGAGGAGGAGACGTGTGGTTTTCTAATGTCTACACCCAAAACCAACATATTAGGTGTTGGCTGTGACAGGGACTATACATGGGGGGGCTGGAAATGACTAAATGCTCAGCATGCTCAACATGTTAATCGCCCAACATGGGCCATTCACAATGAGCACTATAACTATAACTACCAGTAATACTCCCCAATTGGGAGATAAGCACCGTCAGGTCGCATGTATACACAAATTGGCCTGTAAGTGGCATGCAAAAAGCAACCTCATGGTGGCGCTAGAAGAGGGTAATGTGAGTTTTCATAGACCTGACGGTTGCAATAACTATAACTAAAAGAATATAGTTTTAAAAAGCTTTTAAGTCAAGTGAATGGAAGAGTTCACACCGCCTTTAAAAAAGAAAATACAATGGTGAATGATAGCTATAGTTATCTTTAGTTATAGTGCACTGTGTGAATGGCACTTTAATATAGTCCCGGGTTTCTATAAGGTGGCATATCATCCGGTTCCGGTTCCTTTTCCCATAGCTTTGTGTGATTGGCAGATTTGAAGCAGAAACACATATGAAGACGTCATAGTGTTGCTGTCGGGCAGAAACCTCTTACCTCCATATATCAACATTTTGTGTTTTTACTTCATAATACTACAGTGTCACTCAAAAGTAGCAAAAATAGCTTGTAGATCGGCTATTTTTAGTCGCTTTTACATTTGAATCCTGAAATGTCACTGTTTTGGACATGTGAGGTTTCCACAACAACGATATGTGTTTTCTAGTCTCATATCATGACATGGATATACAGTAATATTGACATACTGCCCAGGCCCTGTCCACTGCATGGACCAGCCTGCTGTAACAAACTGCTTACAATGGATGCGTCTGAAAGCAGCTGTTGGAACTAGGGCAGAATAACTGTCACTGTTCTGCTTGTTTCTCCCTTTCTCTTTCACACAGTCAAATCCTCAGTGTTAGTGTCACTCTAAGAGCGTACAAATGTACACTTTTTTTGTGCGCTCACAGTTACAACGGGTAAATGAACACCAAGCATTTTACTGTGTGCTTTTTTTCCCTGAGTGTTATGAAATGTTCTGAGTGCTTCCAGACTCCCGTGACAGGCAGCAGAGTCTATAGTAGGCTCTCTTGACACTGTAACTCCTTTTTGCACAGAAATGTAACTCGGTGTAAAAAAAGGAGCCAGTTAATTCCATCCCTTACTGCAAAATCCCTATGGGAGTGTAGAAATGGACCCAGGGGCCAATTCTGAGCCCTTAGGTGTATGGGATAGAATTACTTGAATCCCTGTTCCCCCCCAGAACCTCTCCTGTGCAGTATAACCTCTCTTTGCTATCTTATAAAACAGAAAAAAGAAAACTTGAATTTAGAAGAAATAAAGTTTAAGTGTAAGAGTCCTAGCGCTACCTTGCACAGGCCTCTAGTCTGTTGTAAAAGAGCTCCTTGATCTCCGCAATCCTGCGTAAAATGAAGGCTAAATTAAAGAATGATGACTCAACATGTGCTCACACAACTTAGAAAGAAAGTGAGGCCTGGTTCCAATTAGCAACCGCAAATATTTGCCGTGCTCCGATGTGATGTTATCTCTGTCCATCTCATAAACAAGAAAAAGGGGCAGGAATTCCACCAAAAGAAGCGCAAGAGTTCTATTTGAAAACTGTAGCTATTATGTCTAGACTGGGCAGTATGTTAATACCTCACAAAAATATTTGAATAAAGTTGTTTCTTCAGATTATGGATTCGTTTAGTTTGTCCGTAAGTTTATGTTAAATTTGTACTTCAAAACCTCAAACTGTAATGGAAGACCCTTCAGGGCTGGAGTCCTCTCAGCTCCACTCCACAGGGGAGAGAAGGTCCACTATTGTCTGGTTTATTTTGGGGAGGTAATGCCATGGAAGGAAAAATAAATCAACCCTCCCTGTAGCGATCCCCCAGTGTGGTCCGCTAGCACTTCCTAAGGTATTTCCTGTGACCAATATACTCGTCACATATACCCACGTTTATATTGACATGCACCGTCTACCGGTGGTGGAAAATGTACTCAAATGTTTTACTTTTAAGTAAAGGTATCAATACCGCAATGTAGAAATACAAGTCCAAGTCCGGAAATTAGAAATGTACTTGAGTAAAAGTACAAAAGCATTGGTATCAAGGTGTACTTAAAAGTACCAAAAGTAAAATTATGCAGAATGAACAGAGTTTTCAAATAGATCGAATTTCAAATGGCCAAAATGTAGGACTTAAGTAGTGTGTTTTGTAATAATAATAATCCAATAAGTAACAAATTAGTAAAGTTTTCAAATAATTGTGGTGGAGTAAAAGTACAATATTTGCCTCTGAGAGTTAGGGTTAGTGGAGTAGAAGTAAAAGTACAGAAAATGTGAAATACTCGAGTAAGTAAATGTAGCCTTGTATACTCAAGTACTGTACTTGAGAATACTTGTAATGTTATGCTACTTTACACCACTGCTCAAGCAAATTGTAAATGGTATCACTACAATATATTGATAGTTGAGATGTTTTAGAGCTGATGCTCTCTTATATTGCCAGAGTTGTTTGCAAAGTGTAAGGTTAAGGTAGTCGGGCAACAACAGAGCAGTGGTAGAAAAAGTACTCCCATTTTAAGTAAGTATCAATACTGCAATCTAGAAATACTCTGTTACAAGTAAAAGTCCAGTAACAACAATGTACAAAAAAAGTCCAGTAAAAATGTACAAACTGTAAAGTAATGAATTTGCTCATAGTGGCAACAAGGAAAAAGTGGCTTCAAGGCAAAGGGCCCTCCTGCAAAGATCCAAAAGATCCTTAGTTATTATAGACCTTTCTCAGTGCATATGGCTCTATCCAGGGACATGCTGGGCCCCTGATTCAGCCTGGGAAAAAGAGTTGGAGAGGCCCTCATTTTTTTAATTTTTTTTTAAATATTTTGTTGTTTTCGCGTGGAAACCTTGTTTGTCCAAAACCGTTTGTTTTGTATTTATCATTTTAAAAATGATTTAAACTAGTGAAAACAGCCGATCTCGCAACGCGGTGCGCGGCGTTGTGTGCTTGTAGATCTGCTGTTTTCACTACTTTTGTGCAACGGCCTTGTATGATGAACTAGGGCTTTGCTTTGCGAAAAAATGTATACATTTGAAACTTGGAGATACGAGGTTTCTGCCCGACAGTGACGATTTACTTGGAACGAAGGCCGATATTTTATTTTTATTTTTTTCCTAATGGCCGGCCTGGACCGGCCGGAAATGAACCGGCCGTTCGGGAGTTGTCCCGCTTTTCCCAATGGCCAGCACGTCCCTGGCTCTATCCCATATCCATGACAATCTTTTTTCTTTTCTTTTACAAGACGAGCCCACATGGGGTTTTGTCCAATTAGCAGACAGCTGGAATCAATTCAAACCAGCCCTCAAATCCAACAGGACAAAATGAGACAGATAGCTTCATAGCTACTTACTTGAGCAAGAGCAGTTAACATTTCTCTTCACCTCCCACCGAACAAGGTATTTTGTTTCACAAAGATACGTGTACTGTATTAAACTAGCACTTAGGCCTATCTCTTATCCCCCTGTTGCAGAAGCTAACAGAGAAGTATTAGTTTATAATGAGCACTAAAAACAAAGTGTAGACAAAAAGAGATCATCGGTTATAACAATATTTATTTAGGCTGGGTTGCCTCTACCCAGGGCCTGCAAACTTTGGAAGGCAGTCATAGTATGGATGGAATGGAATCAGAAAAATCTGAATCTTGATCACATGACTCCAGAGATAACGTGTAACGATTTATTTTTTTATTTTATTTTTTTGAGTTTTGATTTCTGATCATGATACTGAATCAGAAATCAATACTAGTCTATACCTATGGATGTGCACAATCAAAGGTATTAGCATTCTTTGAGTTATGTAGGCTATGGGCGTGTGTTCCTATGACTTATTGATCTCTGCCTATAGCTACATCAGTTACAACACGCGCGCACACACACACACACACACACACACACACACACACACACACACACGTGCACACTGTGCAGCTCCACTCGTCGTGATCAGGGGTCAGCGTCATGCTGGCTTGCATTGGACATTTTTGTCAAAATTCCATTTTTGCCATGGACATCCAAAATGAGGGGACAATAATAATTATTACCAGAAACACATAATGAGATAGCCCTGAATGACCATAACCATAAGGTCTGTAACTGAGATGTGCCGTAGTGTGAAAGTAAATCAGTGTCATACAAGAAAACCTGGAGACTTGACATTTAGTAATTGGATATTATGATCAAAATAAGAACATTATAATGGTGTGTAAAAAATAAAATCTAAATTTTGTTATGGACAAGACCAAGTCTTTTCCACGGACACATTGGTCCATGTACGGACATATTGATGACCACTGGTTGTGATTCACAGAGAGCTTGTCTCTGCAGCCGTGAGGGATCAGCGGGGCTGACACTCTTCTCCGTTGCATCAACGCGTTGTGAGCTTGTAGATCTGCTATTTTTGCCTAATGTTCCCCCCAGAATATGGATGCTGGGGTTCAAATGGTTAATAACAGGATTATGTGGTGGTCACATGTTAGCTCCAGGAAGATGTTTTATTTTGTGTGATGGTCACATGTTAACTCCAGGACACTATCAGTTTGTTTTAATAGCTGTTTGAGCTGTTACTGCAGTTCTGTTTGAGTTTTGAACCTCAACCTAGAACCTTCGGTATATAATCCCTTGATTTATATGTGGAGCCACACTGGCATGGATGTTACAGCTGACCTGAGAATGTAATACTTTATCATATTCTTTTAGAATGTAGATGGACAGTTTCTATGGAAGCTTTGAACACTAAAGGTTTATAAACCCCTGATTTATCTCTTGAGCCACAGAGACATGGAAGAAAAAAAATACCCCTTTATCATTTTAGACGCACAGTATTTCTACATAGTGGTGGTATTGATATTAACTTAAACTTAAACCCTCTAGTAAAACAGACCTGAGTTGCAACTGTAGCTACTTGGACTCATTTGGACTCAAGGTCGCTGGGGGATCTCGCCTCTCCTGCATTTGGGGTCCCACTCCCAGGGGGTGGTAATTGCCCCTAGTGTTCATATTTAACCTCAAATTCAGTTATTTTATGCATATTAATATGCATATATCCAATTAATATGATTTTAGATTGACACTGAGTGCATGCATCTCAATCCATTCCTGTCCATCTACATGCGATATACCGCATATTTAACATTCAAACAAAGAAAAAAACGAATTGAAAAAAATACAGCCCCTCACATATTAGAAGGACAATCTCAGTCACCAGTTTGTTTTCAATGAATCTATCATATTTCAAATTGAGTTTGAAGTTACAATAGGTTTGTATAGGAGGAGGAGGAGGAGGGGGGGGGGGGGGGGGGGGGGGGGGGGCGTCTGATAGAGTAAATAAATAGTTTTTCACTGTCACTGTCAGGGGTTGTGACATATAGAGTTTCTGCAAATAGAGGTGATTACGGCAAACAACTGTCTATTGCATAACTTGTTTGCATTATCAGATTTAGTAATTCGTTGCAGACGGAAAGGAAGGGAGGATGTGAACTAGAGTTTTGTTTTCTCTCTGCAAGATTTGTACGTGTTGAATGATCAAAATAGTTTTATGTTCTTTAGTCTGTGTGATCCTGTGAGAACGACTTATGGCCCGTGTTTGGATCATGAAGCTGAGAAACACTAGTCTAATCTACATGTTTATCTGTTACTTGAGTGAGCCAGTAAAGAATTCATAGTCTGCTGACAGTTTCTTGTCAATGTCTTGTCTTGTACACAGTAAAATCCTCACTGTTAATTTCAATTTTACTGTTTAAATGGAACCACAAAGGCTGTTAAGATCAAGATTTGTCTTGATTCAATTAAAAGAAAATGTCTTCCTTCAGAGAAAACAATACAAACAGATTCTGGTTACAATAATAGTGTAGCATGAAATGTAAATGCTTATATTCATGTATTATTTATTTGTATGTATCTGTATTAATGTACTGCTACCATATGCAAACAGACATCACACCAAGTAACTGGATTTCAAGGTCAGTCAGAAGAAATTGTATGCAAAAAAGAAAGAAAGAAGGTCATCAATATCACCCCTCCCAAAAATGACACTTCATTTACTTTACAGATAGTGTGTTTCAAAGCTTGTCGGGGAGCTGTTTACATGTGGCATGTGTAAAATCCTCTTAAGAAAATCTAAACAACAGACTTTCCACTTTTCCACAGAAAATAAAGTGTTTCCTCCTTTTGCATAATATTACTGACAGGAGAAAGTTTTTCCTGATGGAGTGTGGTGTGTCCCACCCATGTCCCTTCCTCTTCCACAGGGGGCATTTAGGGGCATTCTCCCATTTGGACATAAAACATGACTCCAATCATCAACTTCCTGCACCACCCTCCTCCGGACTAAGTGTTTTGTTATTGTCTAGAAGAGATGGGGAAATGGAGGACTTTAGTCACAGAGGGGAAAGAGGCCCTCATTTCATACATCGAGATGATGTTCGATTCTGAGGAATATTTGAGTGCCTGTTTATTTAACATTACCAGTAAGACGCACTAAGGGCGAGAAACAACAGAGACCGACACAATATGTCCGGATATGGGCATTCCCAGATATAATATTGATGACATCAGGGATCACCATATGGGCATAGAAGGGACAATTACGTAATTAATTTGCAAGTGGGACTCGCGTCGCGACAACTACACTGGTTATCATAAGACTGACACAATATGTCCATATCTGGGCATTCCCACTTATGGGCCTAATATTGATGACATCAGGGATCTCCATATATGGGCACAAAAGGCACAAGGACAGAATTCATTTGCAAGTGTGGTTGCCGTGACGCGAGTCACACTTGCAAATTAATTCTGTCTTGGCCATATATGGAGGGTGACATGAGGCGTGACTGACTGAGGGACTGACTGACTGACACACATGAGCTTCAGGTTCTTCATAGTAAATGCGACCTACGGTCACAAATATTGGCTTCCACGTCCTTGTATTAAAAGGTGCACCAACTGACCATATACAATAATAGCCAGCAAGCTTTAAACATGAATAGTTCAGGTACCATACTGTAACTATAGGTCTACATCTCTGAACAATGGACCTTGATTGTGACAAGAATATAAGTCATGTAGATTCGTGAAGATTTGTAAAACAATGCTGCACATTATGGAACTGATGAATAAGTGAATCTTAAACACTTTCAAATTCGTGGCCCCATTCAAAATAGTGAATATTGCATATCTGCAAGCTCACAATGTGACGCAGTGCAAAGCGTCGTGAGCTTGTAGATCGAATATTTTCGTGGACAATTGTGGCCTACAATAAAGTATATAATTAAGCGGTTAATGTTATTAATCTTTCAATATGTCGTTTCTTAAAACAGTTAATATAGAAGCAAGAAAGCAGGCACGATGACCGAGGGTTTGTCCGGGAACCTACAGTAAGTCGTGAGCTAGAATAAAAACCCAACATGTTATGATTAGGCGATTGCAAAAATGTATCATACATTTTCTGTAGTATTAATGTTGAAGGAAATTGCTTAACTTTTCAAACATTATAGTCTACAATGTTATCATCAGAAGACAAAGCATAAGTGAGTGTTGTTATTGAGTTTGTTATATGGAAACTGAATGCTGAGAACAGGATATTCCATCAAGATATTTGTCATATGTTGGCTATTTCATGTTCAGCATGGGGGGACGTGGCCGGGGGGGACCAACAACCTTTGCTTCTACTTATGTGCTGATGTTCAATGTCTTATTTATTTCAAGTGCTAAATTTGAAGGGAAATATATACCCTGCATCCTTGTCTATAAACGTCTCTGTGGCTCTGGGCCATATGAACCCTGTAGAACCATTAGGTCATCTGGGGCTGGCCTGCTAATTGTTCAATGGTGAAGCAGCCTTTCACCACAAACCTGGAACAATATTCCATGTTACATCAGACCAACCATAGCCGTTTTTAAATGCAAGTTAAAAACCTATTTATTTAACATTGCTTACTCCACCCCATGATTTATATACTCTTATTTTAATTGCATGTATTATATATTTTTATTTTATTTTATTTGTAGCCTAAAGAACTTTAAATATCCTGGATGCATGTATGAAGGTTGCTGTATAAATAAATGGTCTTGCCTTGTATGAACATACAAGTATAATATATACAAACACAACTCCCCTGAAGACTGATGTACAGTAGTAGTATTTTATTTACATAGTCTACTGTGTATCTAAACCACCATCAAAAGGAATGTACAGTACACACAAAATATTAAAGTGCAAATTATGTTTGTAAAAAAAAAAGGACACCTTGCTTATGTGCAAAAATAGATTATAATGATTCCCTTGGACACTGCATGTGCACAGTCACTAAGTCACAACATGACTCCCAAGTCATCAAAACATTAATATAGCATTATTGATCATTCTTGCTTCATGAATAATTTAGATTCACCACCTGTTAGTGTTTTGTGTGTGTGTATTGTTCAAATGTGTTTCAACGCAGCAAAAAACACAATACATTCTCCTATTGGCAGGGGTGAGATGCCATGGGCTTGCGTGGGCTCGGCGAGCCCACTTATTTTGCTGCACGCACGCGCGCCTCATATGCAGTTTTATGCACACACTAATTAACAATAAAAACAGCGTGCACGCATGACGTCATGAATTTAGAGGACCCACACTTCTAAAATTCATATCACGCCACTGCCTATTGGACCGCTGAAACTCGCCATAAGACCATAAATAACATCCAGTCAGTCTCTAGGCCTCCAGCTCATTCCCGCAGTCGTGACGAGGACACGCAGCTCGCTAGGCGTTGAAGGTGTTGTTGCGCTTGGGTCTCCTCGGGTGACACAGCTTCGACAGCAGCACCAGAACCGCCACCAGCACCAGCGCCACCACCACAACGATGATGACGCTCACGCTCCTGCTGTCCAGCGCGTGGCACATCTCCTGCGTCACCTGCTCTATGTTGACGGGCTCGGAGTCCTCCAGGTGGACGCAGGTCACCGTGTCGATGTCCGGCACCACCACGGCCGAGCGCTGCTGCACCATGTGGAGGAAGCGCAGGTTGCTGCAGCAGCGGAGCGGGTTGGAGCCCACGTAGAGCGTCTTGAGCGAGCGCTCCAGCACCAGCACCGTGTCGTACTCCAGCGTGACCAGGTTGTTGTTCCGCAGGTTCAGCGACTCGATGGACGACTCCCTGTTCCACGCGGGCAGGGTGGTCAGCCCGTTGGCGGACAGGTCCACGAACTTCAGGCCGCTCAGGGAGGACAGGTCTACGTTCAGCGTGGATATGTTGTTCTCCCTCAGCAGGAGGCCAGCCAGGGAGTTCTCGAGGCCGCCGAGGGAGTGCTGGTGGATCTCCAGGCCCGGGTTCAAGGACAGGTCCAGTAGCCTCAGAGGAGTGTTCTGAAACGCGTACTCGGGGACGACCATCAGGTTGTTTCCGGAGAGGTATAGGGTGTGCAACGTGGCGATGGAGGAAAACGATGAACAACCGGGTGGATGGTGCCGGCCCTCGCGGTCTTCCAGAGGTGGCATGCAGATGCTCAGATCATTCTGCTGCAGATGCAGGGATCTGATGCTGGGGAGTCTCTGGAATGTCAGCGGGTCCATGGTGTGGAGGGCGTTTCCTTGTAAATAGAGCTCTTCGAGGGACCTGAGTGTGTTTTCCGCAAAGGACACGTTCTGTAGAGCGTTGTGGCTGAGATCTAGGATTTTCAGTGCGTGCAGAGGGCTCTCACGGTGCACAGAAAGTGACCCCATGCAGTTATTGCTTACATTCAGGACCTCGAGGGATACCATGGTGCAGAAGAAAGACTGTGGTATGCTGCTGATCTGGTTGTAGCTCATGTCGAGGTACTTCAGCTGGGAGAAGTCCTGGTATCTTGAGCTCATGCCGGATGGATTGTGAGCTAAACATGTGTCGCCGAAGTTCTCCAATTCCTCCTCAGGTCCTGTTCGATCGACACTCTGCACCTGGTTCCGTGACACATTGAGGTACACAACTTTGTTCCTTCGTGGAATTAGAGGAAAATAAGACATTTTGTTTTGACTAAGGTCAAGGTAGAGGAGCTCATAGGTTACGTCGGAGTCTTCCGTTTGAAATACCTCCATGCTGTTCTTACTAAGATTGAGCACCTTTAACTGAGCGAGATTGAAATCGGTGATGCAAGTGATAGAGTTCTTTGACAGATCCAGTTCGGTCAGATATGCTAACGCGTCGAACGCACCGTCCTCAATGTCCAATATGACATTATTATGGAGGTTGACGTTCCTCAAGAATAAGGATCCACAAAAGCTTCCCTTGGCTACTTTGGTGATGCTATTTCCATTCAGAGAAAGATTTACCAGCGAGGGAGACTGGCTTATCAAATAGTCGGTCATCCCCGTATACAACCCATTGTTTGAAAGATCGAGTGTCTCCACGGCCGTGAGGGGCCCAATGTTGTTTTTTGACAGAGCAAAAACAGCTAGGTGATTCCTGGACAAATCCAGTACTTTTAGATTCACCATGTCTTTGAACAAGCCAGGCTGGATGAACTGGATCTTGTTAGAATGGAGATTTAGATGACGGATGCCAGTGTGGAACGCAAGGGTTTCTTCAGTCAGGTTTTGCAGCATGTTACGTGATAGGTCCAGCGTTTGTATACTATGAGGAAGATTGGACGGTGCCGTTCTGAGGTTAAGGTCACTGCAAAACGCATCCATCTGGACCTGTGAGCAAAGAAAGACAAACACACAAGTCTGATTATCTCGGCACACTTCCAAACGACTTGACTAAGACATATTACAGGCCAAATGTTTTAAAGCCTATGTGGAGAGTCAGTGTATCTACAGTATGTTTCTTGGCAGCCAGCCGGAATAATGTGAGGCTTGTTGTGGGGTCTTTCTCTGTTTCAGCCAGAGTTAGAGACATTATAGCGTCAATCGTTCAGTTTGGAATGTATTAATTGATTTTGTATAACAAGTGATTCAATTCAAGATATCATAAATATTTGTAAGAAACAAAGAAATTAATTGAAAATGAATTGACCCCAACCCTATTTGTTGTGACATCACTGCTGTTTTATTTATACAAGAGAGTTTTACAACAGTGTTGTTTTACTTTTTCCATAACTGTTTCAAACACACAACTTATTAGTGTTGCTTATAATTGAAACCATATGGACAGAGACCCTTTCTCTTAAAACAGCTCATAAAACTGACTCTCTCTCTCTCTCTCTCTCTCTCTCGTCCTCAAGTCAAGTACACTTAGGTTCTTGGCATACTTGTGGTATCTGAAGTCAGTGGCATTCCACAGTATCTGGGCCATGAACAACCTTATATGAGGTTCTCAATGTAAACAAGCATTCCTCATGGTGTTGAACTATAATGCTATAGTTACTAGTGTCGTCCTATATATTTTACAAATTTTGTTTTGGAAAACAGAAAAGACAAATGGCTAAATGGCAAGAGGCTAATCTATGTGTGCCTTAAATTCACCCCACCTCCCAGGGATAAACACACTTTAGGTATTATTAAGTTATACTGAGAACAAAGTCATTTAACTGGTTCCATTTTAAATCCCGTTCAGGTCTGTGTTGAGAGGAACAGGATTTGAAATATCATTTCTCATTTGAAATATATACCTGAAATCTCACTTAGAAAATACCTAAAGTAATTGGACACTGAATGTCAACGGTACGTTGATGAACAGTACATTCTTTCTCAGACTGTCTTGACTAATTTTTGTTCACCATTATACAGTTACACAATGTATCTCTCTGTACAAACACAAGCTACTCTGTGGAATATCACACACCACATTACATGAGACACTTTTGCAAGTGAAGTTCAACTCTACTTACAACTTGGCATGGAGAGAGCTGGCGTGCACTGCGATGCAAGGATGCTGTCACATAGCTGACAAGAACCGGGAGCAGCAGTTGGAAAGCTGCCATGGTGCTGGAGGCCAGAAGAGTCTAAAAAATGAAATTGTGTAGAGCTCATGAATGCAGGAAGTGTGCTGAAGGTGATGTGAAAGGCTTGCGAAGGGAAGGAAGAGGGAAGTAGTCCTACCTAGAGTGTGACACCGTGACTGACCTATGACAATGCTGTGCATGCCCTGAAATACAATAGGGGGGAATTCTTTTGGTCATTGTTTTCCGTGGCATTGCCCTCCATCATGCTACGTGTATCATACTCCCAAGGAAAGATGGTCTAAGCTTACAAAAGCTCACGGCTGTAAGTCAAATCCAAGCAGATTTTGGTCAATAATGCAGTGAATGAAGCCAGTGTGAAAGCTTGCGGTAAGACCTTTTGAGATCCAGCGTGTATGGTATATATATGATCTTGCCACTGCCACCTGTTATTTCGTAGGCACGTTTTTCCTCAACTTCCTCCTAAAATGTTGAAATGTTTACCCCTGAAGGACAAAGGGTAAGCAGAGTCATTGGCCGGGGGATTTCATAGATATGGGTCTCATCAGGTGTACAGTATCACAATGAGGCAGCTGGATGAAGTCCATGTGTCTTCTTTAAACCCGTGAAAGATTGTACTGACGGCTCATCTGGTCTCCTGTCTTAAGCAAGACCTTCAGTAATTACTGTGACAGTGTAAGCATGTTGTCATGCTCTGTGGAAGGTCTGTGGCACAGCTGGAGAAATCACTGATCCATTACCAAAATTAGAAGGACTATATAGTGGTGCCTTTAGCTGTATAACAAATTCTGCTTTCGTGCTGCTGTCAGATTAGATTCGAGAGGACGGAGAGAGAGAGTAAGTGGCTCTGCAATGATCATTTTGAACAAATATTGGGCATGGAAAATTTGGTTTGTAGAGGATGATGAGAAACACCTGAAAATGTGTGGCGCAATAATCATAAAATGCCTGAAAAGCAGCTTCACAGTACACAACTTCCAAGGCTAAACCAGAAGCATTACTTTTCAAACTTATCTGTTTGACTTTATAAAGTCATCCACCCTTTATCCACTGCGATTTAAATTGTAAGGTATGACATCGACACCTAATAAAGGCTGAAGGAGTATTAAAGAACGTTCCTGTTATAAAGCTTGTGTGCACACTGCTAGGAATGTGTTCATGAAAAGTGTCACCAATGTTAGGTCACAATGAGCTGTGGTAATTCAACATAGATGTTGAAGAAAATAAGGAGAAGGTGTTGAGAGATTATGATAGTTCTGTCCTGACACCTATACTATACTGTACCACTTTTATGCAAGCCCAAAGTTTTAGATCTGATTGGTAATCATTAACAGCTACTATTTCATGACAGAGAAACCACCAATACTTCCAACACACATTCCACTTAACCCACCCCCCAAAAAGCAAGCACAATCCTAGAGCACCATTTAAGTAGATGACCCATACAGTATATTTACCTCACTTTTAGTTGAGTACTTCTATGTGGAGAGCCTTCGGACCATGTTGATCTCTCATCCTCGCAGCCCACTCAAACAGCGCGCACAAGCAAACAAGCGACCCAAAAATACTCCCAGAGCTCTCTCTCTCTCTCTCTCTCTCTCTCTCTCTCTCTCTCTCTCTCTCTCTCTCCTCACAGCTGACTCTTCCCTCCACATTGTGCAGTTGTTGCCCCTGGACCCAGCAGCTATCACATCCTGTGAGAATATCCTGCATCATTCCTACCCCCCCCTCTCCCCTCTCCCCCTCCACTTCTAAAGGGAAATGCCATATATGGGATTTGGAAGTCTGGGTCCTGCTGCTGAAATGTAGTAGTCTCTCTCCCTGCTGCTCCTCTGAAAGACTGTCCCATCTGTCTCTGAGAACATTAGGATTATTCTGCTCAAACAGGATGGATAGTGGTTTTATCCTGGATCATCTGTGTGCATAGGAATTTCTTTCTTTCTTTCTTTCTTTCTTTCTTTCTTTCTTTCTTTCTTTCTTTCTTTCTTTCTTTCTTTCTTTCTTTCTTTCTTTCTTTCTTTTCCTTATATCCACATAATAGTACAAACTGAAACTGATATTTCGTTTTTAGATTATTTATAAGGGTTAACCCTTCTCAAACTTCTCATGTTTGCCACTTAATAGTTGGGATGGGTAAATGCAGAGGACAAATGTGAAAATGTACAGTGACAAAAAGTAAGTAAATGTATTGTAAATGATTATTAGCTGGTCAGCAGGACCAGCTCTTTAAACAGATTACATTGTCCTGAGACATTCAGGGGACCTAGGGGACCTATTTGCCGATTGGCTGTCCATGTCACATGGTCACCGAGCTCATGATCCATTGGCCAGGCCCTCCAGATCTGTACTGCTGTAATGACATATTTTGTCCAGCAGGGAGCACCATTCCTTCACACTGAGGCGGTGCCTGTGGCCAGCCTGCTTGTGATAAATGAAACAGAAGAAAAGAGAGGTCTATACTTGAGTAAAAGTACAAAAGTATTGGCATCAAAGTACAAAATGTTTGTATGATTGCTTGTAGATCGGCTATCATTCTTTGATTTTCACAAGTCATTGTTGACATCATCATCCATTTAAGCTTTATAATTAGCTTCATACTAACATTAACATTATTTTTCTTCTTTCAATTCTAAACGTAGAGATTAGGTTATGAAAGGAAGGTGATTAGGTGATGAAAACTAGCAAAACTATAGCAGCCATTCACTTTAATCAACGCGATGCATCCAATGTAATTGTGATGAGGATGTCAAACAAACGTTAATCACGTCGTATTTAATTATACTTCATCTGTTACAGATGATTGTCCAAATAAACCGTACGTTATTTAAACTGTGAGCCATTTATAGACAATATGCAGTGTTGCCCTGGGCATCGTTGTAGGCTGTAGTAGGTGATGTGTCACACCATCTGCATACCATCTGCATTAACATATGAACTGAACGAGTATGCAAGTTGTCAATGATTTAACTCTATGACCATGATATGGGCTTTGGTGTGAAGTCATGAAAATATCGTACCCTACACAATTTACAAAAGCAACACAAAGTACATTCATTGATGAGCTGCTTCTTCCTGTCATCTGATCAGTGTCCACACAGTAGATTAATTCGAGTTGCATTTTAATATCAAATGAAACAGAGCAAAAACGATGTGCTGAATGAACCAATGCGAGTCTTTGAGAATTACAGTTAGTATCTTCACAAATAATGAGCACATTTCTAGAGACACGGTAACACATTCATTGTACTAAATGACAAGAAAGCATATATTTAGAACGATATGTAGCAGTGAAATACCACAATATTTTGGAAAATGCCTACAATCAATACACTTATTTGAACACCTTGGTTACATTAAGTTCTGCATAATGCGTACTTTCTGCTTTTGGTACATTTCAATACAAATACTTTTTATACTTGTACTCAAGTAAATTTTGAATACAAGTCTTCCACTTGTATGATACTTAAGTAAAGAATGCGAGTACTTTTCCCACTACTGCCTAATAAGCATGCTAGTTTTAGTAAAATCAGACATCACAGATAGATTTATAGAGTAATAGGCTATATGGCAACTGTAAACTTAGCAGGAGTCCTCCAGGCTATGGGGGAAAGTAGCTGTTGGAAAAAGTACTCAAATGTTTTACACTTGCTTTTTTAAAAGTATCTTAAAAGTATCAATACTGCACTGTAGATGTACTCAGTTATAAGTAAAAGTCACACACACACACACACACACACACACACACACACACACACACACACACACACACACACACACACACACACACACACACACACACGGGGGGGGGGGGGAGTGACAAAATTCATAGATCTAGAACACAGACTTCATAGATATAGAACACAGAATATGTACAGTACAGTACAGTGAGGTACAGTATACAGTACAGTAAAGTACAGTAAGGTAATACGCAGTTATTACTGTTGTTTGAGCACGCCCGAGTTTTTTCAAAACTTTTTTTTTCCAAAAAACATTTTTTTCCAAAACTTTTTTTTTTCAAAAAACATTTTTTTTTTTTTTTTTTCAAAAAACATTTTTTTTTCATCTGACCAGCTTATATATTGACTGTGTCAATTCTTGTTATTATTATGTTGTTGTTGGTGGTGGGGGTTAGATGTAAAGTAGGTGGAGGAGGAGGCATGAGTATTGTATTATTTGTCAGTATCATACAAGGCTTGACTGGAAGGATGCTGCTGTATGGGTTCAGAATGGGAGGGACATTCCAAAGGTTTCACCACCAGTGGCATCGCGTTTGGTTGGAGGCAAAGCTCACTGTACATGCAGAATGCAGATGATACCCAACACACTTGATACACTCCCTGGGGGATTGTCTACCGTATTTCCCTGCAATCCTGGAAGTTTTTGTTTATCTATCAGGCTCAGTGACACCGGCCGACGGTGCATTCATCAGCTTTTTTCTCCTTAAAGCAATAAAGTATCAGCTACACTGAAGGGCCACATGGCCACTCTAAAAACAAACAGTGCTAAATGGCAATCAAATTGGTTCTTTGGCTTGTAGCCTAACTGTAGGGGAACCACTTTTAGGTTCCTACTAAGCTGAAGAACAAGTAGAGAACCTCAAAACTAAAAATGCAGGGGTGTGTGTGTGTGTGTGTGTGTGTGTGTGTGTGTGTGTGTGTGTGTGTGTGTGCGTGCGTGCGTGCGTGCGTGCGTGCGTGCGATGAGAGCATAAATCAGTAATCCAGTGAGAGTGACAGATTCTCTTTTGTCCTTATGTAGAAAATATCCCTTTCTTTCCTTTAAAATGTTCTTGCTCTTGTTAAGAGAAATGGCGCCCTCTTGTGCTGTAACCATACCCATGCACAGATGGCAGCATACACTGTCATACCATCACTCTTCAAACATGTTGGGTGGGTTATCAACAGAGGTCATCTCCATGCTGGCTTGTGGTGGACATGGTTGTCAAACTTTGGCCACTGTGACGGACATACAAAATTAATGGACAATAATATTACACACAAGAAACACACAAAGAGATAGCCCCAATTTACCCTAACATGTCTATAACTCTGAGAGTGTACACATGGAACCAAATGGACCCGTACGGGTACATTTGGTTCCATTTGAACACTCTCAGAGTTATTCTTGTGGACAACTAGTACTAGTATGCCATAGTGTCATAGTAAATCAGTGTCGTAGGGGGGAAAAAGGACTCCAGTCAATGACACATACAGTAGGATATAGGATTTAAGAAGTACAAATTATGTGACAACTTAACTACAACTACTGTGAAAACACAGGGAACTCAATTAATTGATTTTACAAACACGTGAGTTCATCAGCTCTATGGCCAGGGTACTACATAGGTGGTCAGAAACAGCACGAGAGCAAAGCCCGCCAGCAGGCCGGCGTTTTGGATGACATTAGAGGTCAGGATGAGGCACCAGTTGCCCTCTGCCTCCTCGTTCCCCTGGCTGACTTCCTTGCTGACCTCATTCATCTCTGGGAGCAGGTGTGCCAATGCCATGTAGAGGAACATGCCTCCAGTCAGGGCAAAGATCTGAAAGGATTCAGAATGGGTCCACTTGCAAGGCCCCACAAAGCCCAAGTAGCAGAGGTAGGCTAACGTGAAGTGTAAGACCTGAGCCTCTGTGATGCGCATGCCAGCGTTCACCCAGATAGTAAAGTCACTCAGCTTGAGTGGGATTTCCAATAGCAGAATGGCCACAGAGGTACTGATTCCAAATTGGACGGAGACGGCGAGGGAGGCGCTGATGGCTACGGCTTCAATCAAGTTCCTCAGTGCCATTCTGAAGATCAGGCAGTAGATGCCACCAGCAAAGGCCCTGGATAAGAAGAACAGGTAGAATCCTCCACAGACATAGATGGACGTGGTCACGGAGGCCTCGAGGTCAAAAGCCATTGGAATGAGTTGACACATGGTGCTTGAGCACAGCGTGCCAATGGCCAGGGCCATGAGAAACAGCTGCAGTCGCTTGCACCAGGTTCTCTCTCTGAATGTCCGCACGACGATGGCTCCCATACTGGAACACATTAAGATGAGGGTCACAGTGGGGTATCCGATAGTAAGCCAAATAATAAGCCACGCGTCTGGGAGCCTGCAGAGAGATCCGTCAGAGCTGCTGCCGTTGAGCTGTCTCTCGGCAGCAAGACCAAGCTGATGAATCATGGTTTGTCTCTAGGCTTCAGTGAGCGCTGGGAAAAAAAGAGAGGTCTGGAGAGAGCTTCGGCGTCTTTGGAGATTAGGTCTGAACAACTCCACTGACCGAATGCCCGAGATCTTAAATAGGAGGAAGGCATACAGTAGGTAAGGGGAGGGCAAGACAGCTCGAGATAACAGAATACAATAGCTGACTTCTAAGCCTAGTGTGAAACACAGATTTAGCGGGGACAAACATCTCTGTGCTTTAGATGTATAGCTACTCGTCAAAACATGGGCAGAAAATGTGCTGTGTCACAGTCACTAGAAGCAGAACTATCAGGACAGAGAACAGGGGGGTACGTGACACGCGGCAAATGGTCCGACAGGCCGCAAAATGGACAAGGCACTCGCTGTCAGGTCAAGTGTCAGAGCTCATGTGGAACACATCCAAACCACTTACAGTAGCTATCAGCTAAGACATGCCATCGTCTGAAGAGAAAACTATAATTTATTTTACCTATTCTGCTAAATCTGAAGGATGCCAAACATAAGAAGTACAACAATAAAGAACAGCCTTGAACCTTGACCTAACAGGTCAGATAATCACACACGTACGCTTAAAATAATACTAGGAAATTACTGAATGTCAGAAAGTTGAATTTTAAGGTTGCTACACAGGGCGCTATGGCCTTGGGAAGCAAACAAAAAGTATCTCGTCCACCTGTTTTGTGTGGGTGTACCTGCAGATGTTGTTTTGCCCACCAATGACTGGGCAATGAACCAGCTCAGTGCAGTGACTCATCCAGAGCTGCCAACATTGGACGACCCAGGAGATTAGAATTTTAACTTTACTAACTGACGGCTAAGATAAAAGGACACATTTGCAAAGTGTTGTAGTGATGGTGTGGTGGTCTAATCCTCAGGCTCTATGCACAGAGATTCCATGTTGAAATCCCAGTCTTCCTGGAGTTCACTGCTGGAGTCTTTCAACTTATAATAATTTATGGGTAACACACAAAAGAACTCTTCAACAACGCTAAAGCCCAAACCACACCAATGCTTTGTCATGCAACTCCTTGCAACAAAAATATTTTGAGGTCAACAGCACTTGATCTATTATCAGACTCTCAGAGATGTTCAAATCCCTGTTCTCCTACAGTTCAATGTTTTCAAGTCTAAAAAAAACAACAACTAAAGAATGCTTCAACAGTACTAAGAGTAACAGACATGAGCTATTAGTGACTGAGGCATAGTATGGTGGCCTAATTATTGGACCCTCAGCTTTGAGGCCTGAGTTCAAGTCCCAGTTGATCTGTGGTTCAATGTTGGGTGTCCAACTTTACCAACTAAGAACATATGAAATAATTGCCTGGTATATAAACCAGACTGCACTCAACACCACCCCCTGGCGGAAAACGAAGTGTGTGAAGTTTGCCTGGCGTTGCCAGCCTCTATCACACACTTCATTTTGGGAAGAGAGTCTGGGATTTCAGGAAGAGTTTTCATTTCTGGGGTTTGCCCCAAACCACATGCGTCTGTACTTCTACAGATTTTGTCCAAAAATCACGCAAATCGGTAGACAGTATCTCTACAGTCATGTGATCGACATGGATCTGTCTGATTGTCCATATTCCATCCTGATTGGCTGAGATTGGCTGTCAAAGTTTGTAAGATTGGTCAGTTTTGGACAAAATGCCTCAAATCACAAACTTCATCATGTTCTGGACGGTAAGCAGACTCTGATATTTTTCTCTATAATTTCATGAATAGACTAGAAAGAAGAAGTGTGGTTGCCGTGATGCGAGTCACACTTGAATGTCGTTTTATGCCCAAAAATGTATTATTTCTATTATTCCCAGGGTATTTTTCCACCCCAAAAAATACAATTCATTAACTTTAAGCCTTGGTTTTCATTTCTGTGATTTTCTGAGTGAGTGTGTCCGAACAATTCTCTCCTGAAAAGGGGACTGGTGTGATGTCTCACCAGGGCCCATTTTCCTATTGGACCCCCTCGAGAAGGGGGCGGTACTTTTTGGGAGGCTATATTTTATTGAGACTAGGCCTATATGAGGTGGAACCATGAGGTAAAGTGGTACTAAAATTGGAACGATACAGAGAAGATAAGTACGGTGCCATGCTATAATTGGAACGATACAGAAAAGATTAGCATGGCGCCATAGTATCAAAGACAAATGTGGTCTAGAACCGCAAACCGTGAGCTTACAAACCACTGACATAGGTCTACTGCCACAGAAGCATTGAAATGCTTTGTAAATAGCCATAACCATAGTAGTTAGACAATACCATGGGAGAGCATACAGGTCTTGATCACATAACAGTTGATATGCATTCTGTATTGCTTAATGTTTGGATGCAATCTGTTAGAGAAATATAACATTGGATTAGTGCTGTTAAAAGTCCTTGTGTTTTATTTAGTAGCATTATTTCAGTGTGTCCTGTTGTTTATTAGATTTTACGTTATTCTTGTGTTCCTTTCATTCTGTAGGCATTATTGTTCCTATATTTCCTGTTCTACTCTGTTACTGTCTTATCTTACCTCCCTGTGCTTGCTAGTTTTCTCCACCTGTGTCCTGTTAGTCTCTTAGCCAATCCCTGTGTTGATTGTCAGTTGTGTTCACCTGTGTCTAGTTAACCCTGTGAGTATTTAAACCCTTAGTTTAGTTAAATGCTTAAACAGTGTTCAGTAGCAGTAGCTACAATTTAGTGGTCTCAATATATGCCTATGTTTATTCTTGTGATCCTGTGTTTGGTGGAAAAAAAACATTGTCTATTAGATCTGCTCTGCCTCTTGACTAACACTTGAGTTACAGTGTAACTCTTACACCCTGATTAAAAGGGGTTTAGTATGTTTTATGGGAGTATCTATGATCTATGTCAGTATCTATGAAAAATGTCACTTAACGTCATGCTAAAAAAACAATGTCATACTTTCTTGTGAGGCTAAATTGTTTGCAGTACAGCTATCAGTTGTTTGTTTAAATAATTGGTGTTTTTGCAATAAATACATAAAATGGAAGTGGTGGTTTTCAATTTACGTAATTGATTAGAACAGCTCAAAGCAATGCAGTTCAGAAGTGTTCTCGAATAAACTTAATTTAGCTAATCAATGAAGCTATGGTTATAATACCACATTGAGAAACTAGTTGCAAACATAGTCATATTTTTTTATTCAAAAGTGAAAACCGCAAATGCACTTGATTTAACAAAAAACATTAAAGAAAAATGACTTGGTTGAAACTGCTATAGTCTTTCTTGATCATCTGAAACTAATAAAATGTGCTTTCAATGAACGTGTAAATCTGGATGTTCTAATAAGATGGTTTTAAAGAACAACCTAAATTGCAGTTGTCATAATGAACCCTGGTCATAAGAGGGTGTATCTAGTAGATTCAGTCACTCTGTCAGGGGTAGAGGTGTTTGCTGTGGATTTTCATCAATTGACCTGTCGGCTATCCTTTTCACTTTAAATATAACCTCAGACATAGTAATAGTGTGAAAATCCTGGTGTTCCAGTGGTAAAGCAGAGGATTCACAATCTGATGGTTGTGGGTTTGATTCTCACTACTGGAAAGTCTTCAACTTTGGTCTTTTTAAGGCGAAGAGCATGGAAGCAGCCCACCGCCCTCGTCCACACCCTCTTTTAGCTCTGGTAGGAGAGGGAGGGGCCCAATCTCTTCTTCACGCCCTCTTTTAGCTCCGGTAGGAGAGGGTGGAGCATAGATAAAGCCTGCCTCCAGGGGGAGGAGTTTAGGAAATTTACATATTGCCTGCCTCCAGGGGGAGGAGTTTAGGAAATGTACATATTAATTATTAATTATATAATTACATTTTAGAGGAAATTTACATATTAATTATTAATTATACATTTTAGAGGAAATTTACATATTAATTATTAATTATATAATTACATTTTAGAGGAAATTTACATATTAATTATTAATTATACATTTTAGAGGAAATTTACATATTAATTATACATTTTAGAGGAAATTTACATATTAATTATATAATTACATTTTAATGTATGATATTGTTGAGGGGATGGTTATTGTTTAATTGTGGCTTTACCCCATTGCACTTTTTTTGGTTCACCCTTTATTACATTTATTATTTTATTGAGGCTTTTGAGTTTTTTTTTACTTTGAGTTCTGTTTGAGCTTTTGAGTTGGCTTTTTGTTTTGTTTGAGTTTTGAGCCTGCAACCTTTGATAGATGAACCTTTGATTCATCTTTTGAGCCACGCTGGCATAGGAGGACAATCGGGAATGTTATATTTAACCCACCTTTTAGAATTCAAATGGACAGTGAAAATGTTTGTCTTGAGTTTCAAACCCCAGATCTTTCATACATAAACCCTAGACTTATGTCTTGTGCCATGCTGACATGAAGAAATAATCAGGAAAGTAATATTTAACCCACCTTTTAGAATTCAAATGGACAGTGAAAATGTTGATCATGAGTTTTGAATCCCAGAACTTTCATATTTAAAGCCTTGACTCATCTCTTGAGCCATGCTGACATGGAGAAATAACCAGGAATGTAATATTTAACCGACCATTTAGAATTCAAATGGACAGTGAAAATGTTTGTCTTGAGTTTCGAATCCCAGATCTTTCATATATAAACCCTAGACTTATGTCTTGTGCCATGCTGACATGAAGAATTAATCAGGAAAGTAATATTTAACCCACCTTTTAGAATTCAAATGGACAGTGAAAATGTTGATCATGAGTTTTGAACCCCAGAACTTTCATATTTAAAGCCTTGACTCATCTCTTGTGCCATGCTGACATGGAGAAATAACCAGGAATGTAATATTTAACCGACCATTTAGAATTCAAATGGACAGTGAAAATGATTGTCTTGAGTTACGAACCCCAGATCTTTCATATCAAACCTTGCTATATCTTTTGAGCCATGCTGACACGGAGAATTAAATAACATATTTAAAAAGAACTTGGTTGAAACTGCTATATTTTTACTTTTGATCATCTGAAACTGATCAAAAGGTGGCCATAGCTGAATGGTTAGGGAGCCTGCCTGGGGAACTGGTTGTCCCTAGTTCAAATCCCGGCTAGGATAGCAATGCCGATGTGTGTCCCTGAGCAAGACTCTTAACCCCTAATTGCTCGCGCGCTCCTTGTGGGCTGCAAAGCAGCTGGGTTGGGCTGCAAATACCGAATTGCCCTCGCGGGAGGAGTAGGTAACTATTATTATTAAACTAAGAATTTGTGCTTTCAATGAAAGTGGAAATATGGGTGTTCTAATAGGTTTTAAACAACCTAAATTGCAGTTGTCATAATGAACCTTGGCCATGAGAGGATGTATCTAGCAGATTCATAGGCCTATGTTTCATTCTGTATTAATCATAGTGTACAGTAGCCTATTTATATTTCATAGTGAATCTATTGAGGCATTTTTATTTTTTGAATTGTATTCTTTTTTTTTCTTGTACCCCATCACACGTTTGATTTCATCAGCTATCTTACTGAGGCTTTTGAGATTTGATTTTGAGTTGCTTGGCTTGAGTTTTCGTTAGTTTTGTTTGAGCCTTGAACTAACAACCTTTGGTAAATTAAACCTTTGATCTATCTTCTGAGCTACATTAGCTTAGAAGATACAAATGTGAACGTCCATCCTGATTGGCTAAGATTGGCTTCCAAAGTTTGTAGGATTGAGCCGTCTTGAACAAAATGCCTCAAATCCCAAACGCAAAGTGCAACTAGAAGCAGCGCTCTTCCGAGCACAGGTCTCCACCAGGCCACACAAATCGGCCTGTTATAGCGCCACCATGAGGCTGATTTAAAAAATGTGGGGCAGAGGTTCTGAATTAGCATCCAGGGAGTGTGTGTGCTCAGTTTGGCAGCGATCGGGCCAACGGCGCCGGAGATTAGCTGGTAACAACCAGGCCACACAAATCGGCCTGTTATAGCGCCACCATGAGGCTGATTTGAAAAATGTGGGGCAGAGGTTCTAGATTGGCATCCAGGGAGTGTGTGTGCTCAGTTTGGCAGCGATCGGGCCAACGGTGACTGAGATTAGCTGTTCACAAACTGCGAGGACGCACGGACGCACGGACGCACGCACGGACGGACGGAGGGGAAAACATACTCTCCCTCAGCCTTCGGCTGGTGGAGACAATTATCATGAAATCGGGCACACACGTTCCCACTATGTTGAGGAGGAAATGCCACTTCAAATTTTTGAAATCAGCCTCATGGTGGCGCTATAACAGGGTGATTTGTGGTTTTACCTTGATAAGCAGAATTATGATACATAATTCTGTGATTTGTGTACGAGGCTCATATGACCATATAAGGATATATTATGAACTGAACTTACAGTATAGACCACATTTTGGTCTGATACTGTGGGTTCAGGCTAATAGATTACAGGTCATAGTAACTTTGGTTGCCCTGACTACGAAATCATGATATACTGTATGTCACAAGTGGAAAATTACCAACTACGTGTCACTGTCTTCCTTCAGTTCCTTGTTATGATCTGGGAACGAATCAATGAGTCCCACGATCTTATACTGTCATAACTGTACTCTTTATATACATGTTAAACTTCCATTTTGGAGGAGAGAGATTTAGAAAGCTGCCACTAGGATGGTATGCTCACTGTCTGTCTTCCTTGTCTGCTCTCTTAAAATACAGCAATCTAAGATATACGTCCTTTGGCTCGTGTCTCTTATTTTGGTTATGGATTTTATCCATATTCCATACTTATTTAACTTAATTAATAATTTAACAATAATGGTCCTTCGTAGCCGCATACAGTTTGTCAACATTGGCCGACTGAGGGACGGAGTGTTCAGGCTGTTTAGCCATGGTTCACTCTCTCCCCCGGTGGAACAATGTTGCAACACGTATGAAAAAGTACCAGCCTGGAATCTCTACATTGCTGTATTTTCAGACAAAGGTTTTTATTGGACAACAGTGTTATCTTAGTTTTGGATTAATGTGGACCCGCGTGGACATCCATCAGCACCGAACCGTGTGACGAAGGGTTGGATATCTCCACCGATGCTCCCCGTGTGCGGTGCTTTGGGATCTCCACGCCTGGCAAATTCCTAAGATGATTAAGATAAGTACATATTTACTTAGTCCCCGTAACGTGTCGTGTCTTTGAATTTTGAATTAACGATGTTAATGTAATGATAATTAAGATGATTTTGAATAATGTTTTCTCCCCGTCTGGAGGAGTCCGAAAGCTCCTAATAATGTTTTGGTTTGACACGCGTCGTAAATTAATCCTTATCTGCTAGATACAGAATGGTCGTAAATCTCTTTGTTTCATCTTACAAAGTTTCAGGGAGGTGTGCACAATCCCTATTCTATTTTATCTATTTATCTGTTTGGTCTCGCTCTCTCGTTGTGATGAGGAAGCAGAGACAAATATTTTCAGACTTTAACTTTTTTTCGGTACAGTCGTTTTTGTCGTCGTCTTCCACAAGTTGTTGTTCAACTTGTTGTTTTGTCAGTTTGTTTGGACCCTATGAATGGTCATTATTTGTTTGGCTTATAACCTAGGGCGTGAGCTTTCTAGCCAGCCTGATTAAAACCGTGCTCCTTAGTCAGTTTGTGGTTATAGCTTGGTTGTCTGGACCCTATGAAGGGTCAGTATTTGTCAGTTTGTTACTGTTATGTTCACTGTACCGATAATACTGTGTTTACTCAACGCCTCTCACTCCCTCGCTTGCCCTCGCGAAGCAGAGTGGGGGAGTCAGAAGCAATATGTTTATCTTTAAGACTGTTTTTATGGACCAGTTCTGTTTTCTGTAATATTAAGTACTTTTAAGAAGTTTTAAAATATGTCTGAGAAATTAAAGTTAAGATTTAAGACTAAGAATAACTAACTCAAAGTATGATGTCTAAATTAATTTAAACTATTGTAATGTTAAGATTTTTACCTAATGTTAAGTTTTAAAACCTACCAGAGGCTTCTGGCTGTGTCTGAGTATAAATTGTCATTTATTTGATGACTTCTCTGTGAGAATGAATTTACTGTACTGTATGTGTGTGCGTGCATGCATGTGCGTGTGGGTGCTGCTTCAGTAACCCCCCCCCCCCCCCCCTCTCTGACTCCCATCTCTCTGACCATGAGTTGTGAGCGTGAGTGTGTTGCGTGAGCGTGCATGTGAGTGTGTGCGCACTTCTGAGTGCAGCGTGTGTGACTGTGTGCATCTGCCAAGGTCAGATTGTTTTTGTGTCTGATATCATGTTTTGGGAACATGTCTCTGTTTAGACCTCCTCTCTTCCATTTTCGTCAACACTCTGATTGTTTTCTGTCTAAAGTATTTTGTTGATGTTCCATCCTGTCTGTTATGATAAACACTTTAAAAAGACTTCATTACCCATAAATCTCTTGTTTGAAACTTCCTGTACCCTGGTTACCATAACAACCTTTAGATTCCATTGCTGGGAAGGACAAGGTCACGTCCCCTTGTTTCGCCTTGGGCGTCTTACTGGTACTAGACACAGTGTCTAGTAACTCACTACCCCTTAGCCCTTATTGATTTTCAAATTGAATATTTGAATAATTGAAATTATTTATGTAACTTTTACAACTATTGTTGTAAAAAAGGGGGGAGTGGGTTTAATATATTTACATTTAATTTGGTTTTAATTGATTTAATTTGGTTTTTCATTGATTTAAGATTTATTTGAAACTTAATTTGAAATATTTCTGTTTTCATGGGCTTGAGACTGGACGGAGAGAGGAATGCAGTGTGGGGAAGGAATCGGGTCACCGGAAAACAACCACGACTGAGGCGGGGTGCAGACGAACCACCACCTGGACAGGCCAGGACAGTGCATGCCAATCCACCGCATCGGCACGAGTCAATCGTGCCTGGTCGGTGAGTTTCTGTTGCACTGTTGAAGTTATGCCATGTAGTACAAACACTACCTGAAGAATTAAGTTGTCGTGAACAAATAAACTGGCCAAAGGTTCTCTGCTCCGTAGGAAACACCTGAAAGAAGACGACCCAGAAGAACCCACAGCTTCTGCATGTCCTCACCGCCGTCTCTCCATGCCCCACCGTCATCATCGTCATCCGATCACTGGACTTATGGACTTTTTTTCAATCTTTTATTTGGTTTCATTCTTTATTTTTATTTGTTTATTCAATTTTAATTCTGTCTTCATTCATCTGTAAAAAACGATGAAATATTTTCATTGGTGTCATGTCTCTTTAACTTTAAGGATTTATTACAGTCCTCTTTTGAAAATTTGAATTTCTAAATATTATTAAAGTCTTCATATTATTAGTATTATTACCCTGATAAAATGTTTAATGTGGAGGTCATATGAACCTCATACAAAAATTAAAGGGTAGATTGATAAGCAGAATTATGATAAATAATTCTGTGATTTGTGTACGAGGCTCATATGACCATATAAGGATATATTATGAACTGAACTTACAGTATAGACCACATTTTGGTCTGATACTGTGGGTTCAGGCTAATAGATTACAGGTCATAGTAACTTTGGTTGCCCTGACTACGAAATCATGATATACTGTATGTCACTAGTGGAAAATTACCAACTACGTGTCACTGTCTTCCTTCAGTTCCTTGTTATGATCTGGGAACGAATCAATGAGTCCCACGATCTTATTGCGACCGTCAGGGAGCAGTTTACTATGAAAACCTCCACCGTCCGTCCGTCCGTCCGTCCGTCCGTCCGTCACACCTTTGTGACCATCAACAAACGTCACACCTTTGTTGATGTTTAAATCGAAGAGTCTTGGTCAAATACTTCAGTTGGTTTCTGCACTGATCATTTATACCAGTAAGACTCCCTAATCGGGAGATAAGCGACCGTTGGTCGCTTATCTCCACAAATAGGCCAAAAGTTTGTTTTACCAATTATTACACTCTATGTGAACATTTACATCAACAAATCCCAAGTACTATGCAGAACGACCCATTTCAAGTTTTTAATGTACAACAATATTTAGAAAATAGGTCTACAAGCTGACAGTCCTCGTCCCTTATATTCCCATAGGTTATATGGAGATCTCAGTGTTTGTCAGTCCTTGTTCATTTATGCCCATATATGGACATCTCTATATCTACTGTAACAGTCCTTGTCCCTTTATGCCCATATATGGAGATCTCTTAACTGTAAGTCCTTGTCCCTTTTATGCCCATATATGGATATTCCTGATGTCATCAGTATATGAACATATATGGGCTTTCTGATATGCCCATATATGGAGATCTCTTAACTGTAAGCCCTTGTCCCTTTTATGCCCATATATGGATATCCCTGATGTCATCCGTATATGCCCATATATGGGCTTTCTAATATGCCCATATATGGAGATCTCTGTATCTCCATATATGGGTATAAAAGGATACTTCAGGTCTGACATCAGGTTTGTTTATATTGGGTTGCTAGGTTTGACATCACAAACTCTATGGGCCATCTGACCTAGAAATCTATATTTGGGCATAGATGACTCATCGTGACCTCATCACACGTCGACCGCACGTGTGACGTGCGGTCGACCGCACGTGTGACCGACGGACGGCCGGTGGAGGTTTTCATACTAAACTGCGACCTTACGGTCGCAACAATTCAGCTGTGTTTGCTCGTGTCATCATGATGAGGTCATAAATCAGCCATGCCCAAATATAGATTTTACGGGTTTACATGCTTACTCAGTTATTCGTTATGTGAAAGTCCTATGACGTCTATGATATCTGACATCATCATACATACATTCCCTTTTATGCCCATAAATGGAGATCCCCTCTGTAGAACCAGCCACTGACATCACTGTAATGTCAGGGGAACCAAATCCCTTTTATGCCCATATATGGAGATCCCTGTGATGCCAGGGGAACCAAATCCCTTTTATGCCCATATATGGAGATATGGAGTTCCCCGTGTTGCCAGGGTAACCAAATCCATTTTATGCCCATATATGGAGATCCCTGTGATGCCAGGGGAACCAAATCCCTTTTACGCCCATATATGGAGATCCCTTATGTCATCAATATTAAGCCCATATCTGTGAATATCTTTGGGTACCAGATGTCTCCATATATGGTTAAATGGTCCGATATACATCACTGGCCAGAAGACCAAGAAATGGTGCAACCTCGCCCTTTGCTTTTCTCCCTATAGGCATCTTACTGGTAGGTAGTTTAATGAGGAATGCAGTATGGTGGTAGGTAGGTAGTTATGGCCTTTGATGTAAGATTTTCACTTTCTAGGATAACTATATTTGCTATTCCCAGATGATGCCCTTTTAGGGTACCCCTCATGCCCATATATGGAGATCCCCAGGCTTTACTAATTAACATAAGTTTTATGCCCATATATGGAGATCATTGTCCCAATGTCATCAGATATATGGGCATAAATGGACACAGGCAAACTAGATGGGCTGTATGGATATCCAGATGTGTGATGTAAGTGTTTTATTCCAAATGTGGCACCCCACAGACATATTTCCAGAAACAAAATCCCTTTCATGCCCATATATGGAGATTTCTGATGTCATCAATCCCAGGCCCTGTAAAAAAACATGGTTGCTATGGTATGAGCAACTTATGTCTCCATATATGGAGATTCAACTTCAATGAGTAACCATGGCAAACTGTCAACTGCCCGTATGTCTTGATAATTGGTAAAACAAACTTTTGGCCTATTTGTGGAGATAAGCGACCAACGGTCGCTTATCTCCCGATTAGGGAGTCTTACTGGTACTGTCATAACTGTACTCTTTATATACATGTTACTTCCATTTTGGAGGAGAGAGATTTAGAAAGCTGCCACTAGGATGGTATGCTCACTGTCTGTCTTCCTTGTCTGACTCTCTTAAAATACAGCAATCTAAGATATACGTCCTTTGGTCTCTGTTTTATTTTGGTTATGGATTTTATCCATATTCCATATTTATTTCACTTAATTAATTTATTTAACATACCTATAACTCTGATCAGTTTCAAACTTTGGAAGCGCACTCCCTAGACTCCTAGAGGCCAAGGAAAAACTCTTTCACTGCTTTTTCACATCAGCCTTTTATAGCGCCACCAAGTTCAAGTTCATTTATTGTTTGTCCCCGAAGGGCGATTCGGTTGCAGCAATATATTAAAGCATACTCTGTCACAAAAGACACATAAGACACATAGAGCAATAAAAACAGGGTAGCAGTTCATGATCTCAGCCAAAAGTAAAGAACAAAAGAAAAAGCAACAATCATAGGCCATATATTGAAATTCGCATCATTTAATTTCTCCCAAAGCAACAGATTACCTCCTCCTCATATCAGCGTTTAAAGTCTTTATTGAAGCAGGCACAAAGGAGAACTTATGCCTGTTTGTTGTGGCCACTGCACACTCCAGGCGAAGGCCAGAAGGAAGCAGCTTGTACTCACAGCTGAGAGGATGAGAACTGTCCATACGAATGGACTTGGCTTTCTTAAGCATCTGTCTTTGGAAGACGTGATCCAGGCTACTGAAGTTTACTCCAGCGATCTTTGAAGCCGTTCTCACAATTCTTCCAAGGTGTTTTTTGTCTTTTATGTTCAGGTTTCCATACCAACAGATGATGGAGAAGGAGATAATAGATTCAATAAAAGCACTGTAAAACAGTCTCATTAAAGATTTGTCAACGCGAAATGTGGCAAGCCTCCTTAAACAATAGAGGCGTTGCTGACCTTTCTTGCACAACATTTCACAGTTAACGTCAAATCTCAGCTGAGGCTGATGTTTGCAAAACACATTTCTGTACACTACACTTACAGATTTGATGACTGAAGCAAAATAAGACATCTTTAATAATGACTTCTCATCTTTAAGTCATTACTTAAGTGAATATCTGTATGATCTTGCCCCCACCCCTAAAGCAGGGGGCCTGGGGGTCCTCCCCCTGACAAAAATGTAACATAGTAGATGTCATTTCCCGTGTAGGGTGAATTTTGGGAGTTTGATACCAAATCCAGGAGAAATGCCAATCCAGGAGCATGGCAGGAGATGGGGTCAAAATCCAGGAGCGTTGGCAAGCCTGGACTCATCTGTGGAGTAAAGTAACAGGACATCTCTCTCTCACTCTCTCACGCACGCACGCACGCACACACACGTGTAAATAGTATTGGCCCAAATTTCACTCAATAGCTCCCCAGGGTCCCCAACAAAGTTAGTTACATCATAATCATTTTAGCCACTTTAACCATAAACGGACCATTCAGAAATGGCTCATCTACAAGCTCACATGTTAAACCCTGGAAGTCCCTGGGACAAACTCCTTTCCAGTGGTGTAAAGTAATTATGTACATTTACTCAATTAGTGTACTTAAAGGGGAAGACCACCCATTTTCAATATAGAACTATGACATTACTATACCTTAGAGGAGTTGTATGGAAATAGAAAAAAGTTCCCCCCCTTCTGTATTGCCTAGAACTGGAGGATTGATTTTGGGTTTGTATTGTAAAGTACAACTTGATGACATCACACATTGTACTTTATAATACAAACCCCAAAATCAATCCTCCAGTTCTAGGCAACAAAGGGGGGGGGGGGACTATTTCCACACAACTCCTCTAAGGTATATTAATGACATATTTCAATATTGAAAATGGGTGGTCTTCCCCTTTAAGAACAGTTTTGAGGTATTATTACGATGCAACGCATTGCAAGCTTGTAGATCTGCCATTTCAAAAGATTTCTTTTATACATTTGAAAACATGAGTACTTTCTACTTTTGGTATTTAAGTACATTTTGATACCCATACTTTTACTCAAGTCATTTTTTAATTTCCGGATACTTTAACCACCACTGCTCTTTTCAGGTGGGGGTTGGAGGCAAAATCCTATCAGTTTGGGGGTCGTTGACACTAAAGTTTGAGAACGATGGCACACACGGTGCTAGTGCTCTTCCTGTCTGAACAGGATGTGCAGTGTATCATGATGACATGATCACTACATCGCTTTCCTGTTCTGACTAAATAAAGCATACTGTAGTTGTCTAGTAAGCAAGTTCCCAAACATTATTGGCTCAGGTCAACCCTGTAAATAACTTTTTTCAACCATGGCACACTGAATTACATTGTTACTTTATAGAACCTCACATGTCATATTACAGTACGTAAATAAAACATATGTAATCTTTTCCCCTAAGATACAGTATGTCACAAGGAAAACTGGAGAGAACATTTGTTTCAATTAGGACAGACTGAAAATAAATGTTATCATACTTGGCGTTTAACCGCTTAAACCCCAGCATTCCTATTCTGGCGGGAATATTAACCAAAAATAGCCGATCTACAAGCTCACAGCGCGTCACAAATTGGGACTTGGTGAACTGTAGGCTGAAAAAGAACACACTCAGTACAGTTTAACTCAGGTCTGTTTTACTAAGTATAGAGGGTCTAAGTGGTTAACTGGGAGAACCACCCATTTTCAATATTGATCTGTCATTAATATACCTTTGAGTTATGGTTTTTCAGTTATGATTTTGTGGTTTGTATTGCAAAGTACACTGTGATGACGTCATCACGGTGTACTTTGCAACACAAATCAATATGAATATGAAAATGGGTGAGGCACCCCTGGACTTGTGCCAAGGCACCCACTTTGAGAAACCCTGGTCTAGCAAATGTACTTGGCAACATTAAGTACATTTCTGGAACAGGAAGACAGCCGAATAAAGTGCTGATCAATGCACATTTTACAGTTGATAATAATCACAAGCACATTGGCCAGGAATAGGTTTTTTATAAAATTTGAACACTGGATACAGAGGAGATTTTTTTATGCGTATAAAAAGGAAAATACAATAAAGAAAAATAAATGAATCTTATCTTTTCTATTCTGAGCAGATGTTCAAGTAAAGCGTATGAAATGTAAAAGGCACTAAATGTACAACATTCCAGTTTTTAAAACACATAAAACACAAAAGGCAAAAAGGTCATTCAGGAGATAAAGGAAAAATAAAGTCACAGGGCATTTGTAGTCTTCAGAATGCAAGACATAGTGCAGATATTTTTACAACATAACATAACGAAACACTCCTTAACCATCCCAAAAACACAACATACTTTAAGACACACCAGAGCAGGAGGACTACCACACAGCCAGCGTTCATTCAAACTTAAAAAAAACGCCAAACAACATCTGCTGCACTTGAGATCTGATAAACTGAACATCTTTTATATTTTTATATATGACATCACTTCTACACAAACAAGAGCAAAGCGGCCGGCGTTAAGATGTTTTGTCAGCGTCATGCACACCTTTGCTTTTTTTTTAAATGAAGCCCAAAATATTAAATAGAATTAAAATAGAAAACATATCTGGGAATCCATTTACCGTTTGTGTACTGTGTCTGTCAAATAATTAAGAGAAAACATAAAGCATAATGTACTTACAACTTCCTAGTGCCTAAATATATTTCTTTCTAAGACAAGACGTCGGAATGAGTTACAGTAAATAGCACTAGATCTTACACAAGCAAGAAATATATACAAATATTGGTCAACATTTTACTGCATTAAGGAATCACTAGATGACACCAAAGGCAAGACTGGGTGTGTACAAATACGGTGACTTTGGGCAGCCAAACATTTACAAGGAAGCAATTGTTAACAAAAATGATTTTTTTTTTAAGAGTTTCAAGACATACCAGTGATTTGGAATGCAATTTAAAGCTTAGAAGCATCTCAAAAAGTACAAAGCTAAATATGGGAGTGTAATATTATATATTTGGCCCTTTACAATAAAACAAATAACACTTTTAAAGACATTTGTACAATGAACGGTGCCATATTTTAATACGTGAAATGCCTTACATGCAGTGTTTTTATAGTTTTGTTTTGTTGATTTGTAGTTTAAGCATGAGCAGTTTCTATTTATTTTACATTTCACCTTAACTGAACCTATTTTAACATATATTTAGAATGACGCATAAATAGTCAACCTCTTATATTCAACTGCCCTCAGGATCTATACTATAGTGACGACGACACAAACCAAACCTTTTTTTTACCTTCAGCTCTCCGTATCAATCATCGAAAACAAGCATTTTTAGATATGACGGAAATCATAGAAATTGCCGTAATGTGTATGTGTGTACACCATAATGCATATTATTTATATATGTACATTTTTCAAACAAGCACCGATAGTCAGAGCAGCCACTCATATAGTATGGGGCTTTTTTAGTGTGGTAGAAAGCCAGAGAGAAAGGCAGTATTTTCAAAAAGGTACCACAACAAAATGCTAGAACCTTAGCACAACATTTTTAAGCATTCACAGTAATAAAATGTCAGCCACACCATTATTTATTTTTAAATTGCTCAACTATTATTGGTTGAGTACCAAATCTATTTTGTAGGCTGCATGACTTTTCAATACAAAATGTTCACTGTCTGCTACCAAGCACAACAGTGGAGAGACCGATTTACAGTATGTGGCATGGAAGTCTTTAAATTGACAGGATGTTATGTTCAATACTGCAGTGATTCTTGAACCCCTTGAAGGGGTTCCGGGGGGTCGCCGAAAAAACAAGAAATATTGCTATTCGAAAACCGGCGTTCTGATCCTAGATGGGCTATTTTCTAAATATATTTACAAATCTTGACAAAATATCGACAAAGCTTCTCTTATGGTAGCCTGGCTCCAGCCCCTGAATTGCTAGCCTCGCGTTCAGGAGTAAAACTAAATGAAACTTCAGGATGAGCGTCAGGCTCCTCTAAATGGGGGTCTACATATTTGGGGGTCCTTGACCATACATTTTGAGAACCACTGACATTACATACAGTACACCCAAACCACTGCTAATGGGGCACGGTACCACAACTACAGCCAGCTATCACCACACTGGTGACAACTACTTATGTGTTGTATGACAAATAGCAAAATAGTGATCTACAAGCTCTGTGAGCTCTTTCACACAAACATATGTTTTGGACCTACAGTAAAATAAAGTATTTTGCATACCTACAAAAGGTGACAGTAACAGAAAAATCTCCTGCACACAGTCTTCAAATGCAACAAAATACTTCAATGGGAATATAACAATGTTTCGATCTATTTGGCAGATAAGCCTGATGAAGGTCTAATAGACCGAAATGTATTTTATTCTTTGCATTTGAAGACCGCTTGTGGGAGTTTTTCCTCTACCTACAGTATAATGACATGCCCAAATGTAGGGTAAAAATTAAAGTGGTAAAAAAAATCAGCTGACATTCATCTGGTTGTTGCAAATGAATGGACTTCCAGCCACCATTTCTACTGAGTTGTTTGATGTGTTGATGTTTTTGTATCATCACGATCCCTGCACTGTAAAAGCCAACTCAAGTATGTGGACATGCAAGTTGTCACATGCTCTTAACCTCAAACTGTAGTGTTGTTTGTGTTGTGTTTGTTTTTTAAAGGCCACTGTCTTGGTCCCTTAATGCTAGTTTATTACATGGCATGGAATGGAATGCTTTCAGAGGACAACTAAAAATTAATAAAAATCAAACCTGTGCCGATTCTTTCCTCATCCTTTTACACATATAACCCCTCCCCTCCCCCAGCCCAATCCCAAGAGCAGCTGATAGAGAGGTCTGGTCTTTTGTTTTGTTTTTTGTCAGTTTTCTTTTTTTTTGGTCCACATTTCCACACACCCTCTCCACTTCAGTTTTTCCTTATGTCAGCGTAGACCACTGGCTCCATCTTATGGAATGAGTTGGGAAGGTTGGTGCCTGAGTGATCCAGTTGGGCGTATATCACCGGCCCCTGTTCAAACAGAATGGAAAGAGGGAGAGAGGGAGAAGGAAAAGATGAGGAAATTAGTTGGCTCGACAGACAAGCACAATGGGAACCTAACAGTCGTGACATTTGTGATGTATTTTTACCCTGTTGTAGCTACAGTACCTTTTCTTACCCTGTAATCAGTATCTTTGTTGACTTAATTTGACCCGTGGGATCAATAAAGGTCTTATCTTATATCAGCTTGAAGTAGTACATTATAGCCTTAAAATAGTTATTGTCTTCATTTATTAAGTTATAAGTGATAACCCAAGGCAATAAATAAAACATTGAATGTGTTTTGTGTATATGTGCTTCAGAAAACTCTTTGCTGTGATTTGGTAGTCAAGGTAATTTTAACATCAATCTTTGATGATTGATGGATTTGTCTGGTCTGTCTGGACTGAAACCATCAGTTTTAAACTCAACATGAACTAATACAAATTATGTAACCCCAACCCAGGACCGGGACTAACCGTAACCAAAAGATTCGTACCCAACCTGTTGAGTTGTCATGGTCCACAATTCGGTCTCGAATGACAAAATACATGTCTTTGGCATGAGACCAGGTTGCATTTGTTATACACTCACCTTACATACACCTGCACATTACCTCAGCAGAACATCCACTAATAGACTCAAATAACAATTCAATAACACATTTCCTTGAGGGAGGAAAACCTGCCCTTTCTAAATCTCTCAGTTTAATTTCAAACAACCAACTGGTATATTAAAGTCAAGTCCTAATTTGACACCCGAGAGTTTGCAATTGATGGAATTATATTGCTGATACTGCATTCTTGATAAATTAGTTCCAAAGCCAGTGTTTTCTTTTTTGGCGCCATACAAGTCAACAATAAAGCATTAGGTAGTTCAGACCGCTTTGATTTAAGTTATAATGCTTATAAATGGGCTATTTTTTGCCACGTGACACTGTTAAGTATGAATCAGGCTTAAATCCATTTCATTTAGTCGTGAGTCTGTGGTCTGAGACATGCTTCAGCCACCTCCTGTGTTGTGTTGAGGTGGTGGTGAAGGTGGAGGTGGCAGCTCCTACCTGCACGGGGCCTGAGGGGCTGCTACATCTGGAGCTCTCCAAGCTCGACTCCACCTTCTTCCGAGGTTGAACCGCGTGAGAGCTCACGCTCTCCGTGGAAGTACATCTATTTAAGGTCGTTTGTGTGATTCAGCAATTTGGGGGAGGGGCAGTTCAGGAAGCATTGGTGGTGTGCGGCGAAATGGCAACGTTTGACAAAGACATATGGAAAGACAAGACAAAAAGAAAAAAGACAAGGAAATAGATGACACATGGACATGAGATGTGAACACAATAGCATGATTGTTGCTGTTGGCTGGGCACATGGCAGATATGCTTTAAAAAAAGGAATGCCCAGGCATTTGGCAAACTTAAAGACAATGCATGGGGTATGAACGGGCATGAGTATTTGGATATTATCATTATCCTAATGCAAGATGGTATTACAAAATGTGCATAATAAGGATGGGAGCTTCTGTATTAGGCTTGATGCACTTAAATGACCAAGTAAATCAAATATTAGGCTACATTGTGACAGAATGGCAAACAGAAAATATGCTTGTTGCACAATGGTGGTTGTAATGTGTTTCTCTTTTCTTTGTTTAAGGGCTTTTAATAACATATCCTTCCTAACATAACCTTTTCAACTAATTGATAAATGGGGAAACATTATGGGTCATTTTTTGATCAACATTTATAACTCAAGCCAACCACCATGCCCCTAGTATTGTATCAGATTAAATATCTGTGCAATTAATAACTTAAAGAACTGAACCTCTTCAGTAGAGCCTCAACCTCAATACACAGTAAATTCATCTAGTCTCCATAGTCAAGTGCTTTGTTTCAAAAACTCAAGATACAGTATGCATTCACATCTTCCTATTTCTTCTATCACATCTTTTCACTTTTCAGTGGTTAAAATATGAAAACTTCAAGGTAGTTCAACCCATTCTCGGTGCAAGCTAATGTAATCCTGGATATTTCTCTCTCTCACTCACACACACACACACACACACACACACACACACACACACACACACACACACACACACACACACACACACACACACACACACACACACACACACACACACACACACACACACACACACACACACACACACACACACACACGTTAATATAACATGCAACATGGCATGCATGTAATAAGAAAATAAAGAACATAACAATGACAGAAGCAAGGTGTGAGTTAGTGGTTAGTTTGACATGGAATAATGAAGGTGGCAGACACTGCAACAATTGACAGATGAATATTCGGCATGAAGCGAAGCTTGGAGATTCGAATGTGTTGTGTGATAATATAATATGTTTCGCTGAAAACAACAAACTTAAAATCATAATAAATTAAGACTTTACCTCCAGTGATTTACCTCCATTTTCATTCTATAATTTATCTTTAGGAATTTGGTTAACTCACAGGCCTGACCTTTCTCTAAAAATCCAATCTGGTAATGACTAAAATGAATAGTTAAAAACATTGTGGGCCTTGTTGGTCGACATTGCTTTACATTTTGCATTTGCTCTACAGGAAATGGAACACGGCTTCACATTTGTTTTTAGAACTTGAATTAATTCACAACACTTCATTTGAGAGATTAAATATCTCCTCTTTAGAGTCAGCAACTGTTAATTCCATTTGCATGCTTTCAATTAAATCTGCAGGCATCTATTTAACAGCTTAATCCCCATTTCTACAAATTCATAACACGTGAAGGGAGCTTGTGGATCCGCCGCTATTTTTGCTACTTTTGAAAAGTTGTTGAACATTTGTCTTTTTCACCTATAACATGAGTTCTAAAATAAGTTGAAAGTGGTTAAGCTAGGCTTATGATGAGACACTTCAAGTTAGAGACGGTTGCATTAAGCATGTGAGATAAACAGGGTCAAACTATATTAGGCGGATTAAATTTAGCATTCCATTTGCAAAGCGTTTCCCTTTAACACACACTTGTTATTGAAATAATCACAAAGCCAAAACACAGATTTACTGAACTCACCCATGCACCCATGCAGAAAGACATAAGGATGTGACGAACTGTCACTGAGTGACTAAGAAAAACCCAAAACCATAGAAAATAGGAACAAGAACGGGGGGAAAAAACGTATTTATGATCCCCTCAAACACACAGGCCATGAGCTCCTTTCAACACAGACACACATAATGTACCGGTGTATGTTCTGTACACAGGTACATTACAATACCTTTTTAAAGACAATGTAGTTTAGAGCCTGACCGACATATCGTCTGGCAGGTATATCTGCAATTATTGACTGCTGGGATCGGCAGTCAATCATGCAGCTCCCTTTAAAAGTCCCTACTTTTAAATAAGCATAATAATAAAATAAAAAAAATAAAACATTTGTAAAATAGTAATCTAAAAAGTAAAGTTAATTTTTGTATTTCACATGTATTTGCTTGCATGTGTATGTATTGCGATAAAGAGCTTTGATAGAGAAAGACATCTATCAAAATGTTATTTGTGTACTTAATAAAAAAAGAAAAAAAGAAAAAGAAAAATGAGGATCATCAGACCCAAACATCTGCCATCGTTCAGGCTCTAATGTAGTTCTTTTCTAACTAAATTTGCCTCAGCTCCACTAATTCAATGTTGGACTACACAGAGTGGATTGTGGCAATGTAAAAAAAAAAAAAAAGGAATCCACTGCCATGTGCAATCACTCAATACTGCATCACTTGAAATGTGAGACGATTATGATCTCAGGGAAATCGGCCCATAATTGTGACATCACTGAAAGGACTATTAAGTTGAAGGACGTACCCTTCGTACTCGAGGCGACTCTGATGCCTCTTTATGATGAGGCAGGTTACCACGGCGATAACGATGAGTCCGATGACGGCACCACACACAGCTCCCACGATGACAGCAGTGCTGCTCTGAGGGAGGGACTCTGGACAGGAAAACAGCAACGTTAAAGGAGAATTACGGACTAGCCGTTTTATTGCATATTATGTTATGATATCGCAGAATGATCGGTGCAGATTTTTTTTCTTTTCATCTCAAGTCTACCGCAGCTTCCGACCACGAGTGGTGGGACGTTAACGCTAAATCGCTTATTTGTATCGCTTGACAATTATAATTTTTTGTTTAAATCTGTCCTTCATAATGGCAGAGTTGTCACCACAACGTTTTGTCAATAATGGGCTGCCGTAATAAGGCGAACGGCTGCTAGATCCCAACCACCCCTACCCCAGTCAGAGCTAACGTGCTAGAAATGTAATTATTTTCTCCTCTAAGACTGGTTAATGGATGGAATAACATCGGATTAGGGTAAGAAACGCACCAATCTGGAATTCTCCTTTAAACAGTTAAACCAATGGTTCTCACAGGTCCCGGAACCACCAGTGGTCCAAATATCTTTAACTCTGGGAGTGTGCAAATGGAACCGAACGGGCCGCCACAAGTCTATTTGGTTTTGTTAGCACACTCTCAAGAGTTAAATTAACACTGAACAGTCAAGACTGGGGTCCCACTCTTGTGACAAGTTGTTTGTGGCTGTGCTCAAATGTATTTTCCTTCTGAGAAATATGAGCCCCACACACCACATTGAATACTCAACAAATCATTGATAAGCCTTGGCACCAGGCCAGGAGACCCACAGGGCAGGAGCCCATCTCCTGTTTCCTTAGCGTGAGGCAGCATGATGTACAAGTACACCCCCTGGACATGACACTAGCGATCAAACCCCGACCTCCCAGTCTCAGGGCAGACACTCTAACCACAAGGCCCCTGACTGAACTGTGCTCCCGCCTCCCATTAATGATTTGACAAACCATGACTACTATAGCATAATGAATATTATTTACCTCTTAGAACGACCTTGAGCTCTGTGCCAGACGGCGTGCCCGACACATCTGGTGGGTTCTTCACGTCACAGAAGTAGGTGCCGTTGTCGTTGAACTGCGCCTGGACCAGCTGGATGGAGGCGTCCTTCTTGTTGAGGTCTCCAATAAAGTGCACCCTTTCTTTGTACATATCCGATGGGAAACCCTTCCCATTCCCAAAGTAGAAGATCTGCAACAACAAGGGGTAGGATGAGACCAAGCGTCCCATATCTAGGCATGTCATCATGACAGGCAAACATTTTCCAAAAACACTGAAGATGTCCAATAATCTCACAATGTGTCTCCGGTTTGCATTGATTTATTTTTTGTAGCGATTATTCAATCGATTACTTTTTCAATTAATAGAATAATCAAGAAGTGCATTCATTCATTCATTCGTTGAATCAAGGTAAATTCCAATAGATTTGTTATTATCGACTAAATTGATTAGCCTAAATAACCACTTACCACTTATGTATTTTTTGACATACAATGGTGTCATACAAAAATAGCAAGCTTGTAGATTCAGTTAAGAGGTTTGGTGTAGAAGGAAAAAGGGAGGGGACCAAATGAAGAGCCCTGGGATACCCCCCATCATCAAGTATATACTGGGTTTAAATGGTTAAAGAGGTTTGAGGAAATAAGAAGTGCCCTTGAGCAAGACACCGAGCCCCTATCTGCTCCTACAACTAGATGTCTAAAACGTCTAACTACTCCAAACCTGAGGCTGAAAGAAAAACTAAAATTGTCATTGCCATCATCTCTTCACCAACTGTAATGAAAAAGAAAAACTTGTTGTAGTACTTGTTGCATGCATGTAACAAGTTCTCAAATAATGCCCAGCCAATAATGCCTAGTGATTTAATTAAATTGCCATTTAGAGAAAGGGGAACATGTAATCCAAAGACTTATTATTGTGACGGAGACATGGTGTTTTTTCAGCTTCTGAAGGGGGAAGTGAGCTGTTTACAGGAAAAGGCTGGAGTGGGATTGAATCCTAAACCAGCAGGGGGCCAGTGGTTCCTTCCAGAGGCGGAAGTCTTTTAACCCCCATTCCCTGTGCAGTAAAAACATTCCCATAGCATTTGAGTCAAACAATATTTGAAAGTAAATATTGTCACGTTACACTGATGTATGAGGGCTGCTTTTTGTTCTACACTTGAATCGATATGATTAATATAGATCAGTGGTTTTCAAACAGTGGTCCGGGGACCACCAGTGGTCCTTGAGGGGGTTCCAGCCAGGTCCCCAGCTAAATGATGGCGAGTTTTGACTCTTATAGATGTTTAACTCTTGAGAGCGTAAAATGAAACCATTTGGTTAAACACCTGCATTACTCAATTTACAAGAAGTCTACACAATTAGAGAATGTAGAAGAAATGTTATTGTGATCAATGTTTGTCCTCTCTCCTATGTTACCACATCAATACAGCATGGAATTGTAGACTAAATCTTATGCAACCAGAACAAAATATTTTAGGTTTTGGGTGTGAGAGGCTAATCTTGTCAAATGGTGGTCCGTGGCTCAAATGCTGAATAAATAATGGACCTTGACATGAAAAAGGTTGAAAACCACTGTTTTAAGAGATTAAGAGAGCAGATGAGAAAGGCTTACAGAATAGGGAACTGCATCGGATCCAGTAGGTCGAAACGTCCAGCTCACTGTGGCAGAACTGCTGACTACTTCACTGGACTTAAAGGAACACTTAAGGGTTCCTATGGTACCGTTCTCCACGATCACCTCTGCAGGGGTGTAAATGTCCACTGCTGATGCAGGCCTCGTACCTGTTGTAAAGATGGGGAGCACCAGTTAAAGCAGGGCAATACCAAGTCAGAAAAGTATATAATACAAAATGTTATGGACCGGGGCTACATTATAAATCATGTTCCTTCTTCCTTCTAGTTCTAAATGTCCCTAATTACACACAACGCAATGATTTACCTCCATGCTATACGGCTTGAATGAAACCGGGTTAAAAGAGGAAGCAACAAACTGAAAGAGGGTAGATGATCTGGGCGAGTTATTTTGCCCTACATTTTGAAATATCCAATGAACACAAAATGTTTCAATATCTCATTGACATAAAAGATTTATTGACAGTAAATTACATTTTTCTTTCCTAGAACACTGGAGCTTGTAGTTGTAAGTTGTACAGTATGAAGTCGGGATTCCGGAAAACAACAGACAGTATCAGAGCCATCTTTCCACATCATCATACTCCTTCATAAGTTATTCATTAATCCAAACAGCTGTGTAACTGTTCAAGATTGCATTGTGAAATAATATAACTATAAATGTGAGGCAGCAAGAATCCAACATCTGAGCCAAACTGTCAGTGCAAGGCATCACAATTACAGATCAAATGTACTAGTACTGACTACTGACTAGTACTGGTTCTCATTTTCATTTCACCCCCCATAACTTGTGGAGTGTACAAATGGAACCAGTGTGTACACTGGTTCCATTGTGTACAATTTGGTTCCATTTATGACACGCTCAAGAGAGTTACAGACCTGTTATGGTCATTCAGAGATATCTCTTTATGGCAGGGGTCTTCAACATAGACTGTATGGTCTTCAACAGGGGGTCCGGGACCCCTAGGGGTCCTCAGAGTTACTACAGGGGGTCCTTCAAATCCTAGTGTGATAGAAACTTTTTTCTAATTTTTTCTATTAACCACTTGAACCCTAGTGTTTATATTCTAAGAACTTTAGCCAAAAATAGCTGATCTACAAGCTCACAAGCTTGTAGATGCGAGGCGTTGTGAGCTTGTAGATAGGCTATTTTCGGCAAAGAGGTCTGGTGTATAGGGAAAAAGAGCAGACTAAGTACAGAGTGAAAGGTCAAGTTTATTAAGTATTGACGGTTCAAGTGGTTAAATATCTGAAAACACAAATTGACATGAATCCAAAATACACTGATGATTGTGCTGCTGTCAAACAATGAAACTACATGGAATATATGGTCCCTGCTTCATCTCTCTCTCAACTAAGGGGTCCTTGGCTGGAAAACGTTGAAGACCCCTGCTTTATGGGTTTCTGGTAATATTATTGTCCACTCATTTTGTATGTCTGTGGCAAAACCTCCTTTTTTTTCTTTTTAAACAAATATATCCACTACAAGCCAGCATGGTGATGATGACCCCTGAGCATGAGGCCGTGGCCACATTTAACCCTTATCTTGTTGCTATCATTGTGTTCAGGACAGAATAAGTATGTTTCTGCTGAGTGGGATTCTTTTGTTTCCGTTATGTTTCTGCTGAGAGGAAGGGAAACTACAGTGGACAGGCGGATATTTGCTTCCTTAAAATGTGTCTCACACACACACACACACACACACACACACACACACACACACACACACACACACACACACGACATTGAACAGCTAAACTGAACCCATGATATTGTCATAGTCTGTCAAGGCCGCCAAAATTACATTATCTATTATCATAGCCCCAAGTATCATAATTCACCAGATAATAATATTGTAACAAATCCCAGGAACTGGAGGCAGAGACGGATACAATATGTTGCTTTTAAGTTGACTAATGGGAACTACAATAAGACACACGTTACTACAGCAAAAAGGAAATAACCAGACAACTTGAATTTGTTTACGTTGCAGAAGCTACTAGCATTAGCCAATAGTAAACTGATAATAGTCGAGGTGTTACGCCGAATGTGGTGATCTATCGAACTCTAACACTCCCGTCCCGAGGGTAGTGTTTTTTCAGCGAATGGTAACGCCAGCCAGCCATATCATAACCGTATTGTAAATTATCACAACCCGCAAACATCGACTAACGTTAACGATTTTCAGGTTCAAACAAATACATTTAATTAAAACATTCTATCAACTCGTACGGTCTCACACATTCACGTGACGTCAAGGTTCACGACAAGACAAAAACAAGGCAAAACAACGACCCCTAGCGGCCACACAATTGGATAGGTCACCCATTCCGGAGTAACAACAAGGCAGCTCCTTGGCTGTAACAGTAGCATTACAGTGTTTCTGTGACTAATGTTACATATTTAACCGTTACGTATAAAAAATAAAAATAAACCTTGTAATCCAAAACGGATGGCGTCGGTTAACGTAAAAAGGCCCAAAGTAACTTTAAACATCAAAGAGATGCTTATCAGGATAGAATTAACCAGAGATAACGCTAGCTACTAACGCCCTACTGTCCCAAACCAAACATGTTTCACAAAACCTTACAATAATTATAATAATAAGCAATATTATGGCTCGTTACTTACCGAATACTACGCATAGCGTCAATCCGCTCAATAAAATACATTTCCAAGCAGGGTGTAGCAACCTTCTCGGCTCCATAATGTTGTAAATGTAAACACCAATATTTCCTCAAACACTGATTTTTTTTTCCTTCTCCTGAGGTGCCAGCTAGTTTCACCCCTTCTTCTTGTGACTTCCAGGAAGCTGTTTAGATGCATCGCTGATGTGTTGCTGCCACCTAAAGGCCCCCATGAGTATAAAGCAGTGGTTCTCAACCTGTGGGGGGTCCCCAAATTATTTTGTGGGGTCCTCAGATGATTAACTTAAAGTAATAAAATAGTGAAACTACTCATTTATTATTAGTCCAGTCATTTTAGGGTTAGACCTAGAACAAATTGCAATAGTAGCAAACTCAACTGATTTTGTATCCTCATTATGTCCTTAGTGAGGGAAAAAAAGTCCCAAGGAATCCCACCGGGGCAAAGTTTTGAAAACGACCTACCTACCTTCAATTACTATACACTACAATATAACGGAAAAAAATGACTGAAAAAAATCTGCTTTAAGTGGGATATGAGGGGTCAAACTAGGTGTTTTTAATTATTCTGAATCCATTGCAAGCATTTGTTTTGCATGAAAAACATTCCTTGGGCTAAAAACGGACCCCAAAAGACTGAAAATTGATGAAAATTGATGAAAATTGACGTTTTGAGTGGCCATTTCTGGCCCAAGGAATGTTTTTCGTGCAAAACAAATGATTGCAATGGATTCAGAATAATTAAAAACCCCTAGTTTGACCCCTCACATCCCACTTAAAGCAGATTTTTTTTCAGTCATTTTTTCCTTTATATTGTAGTGTATAGAAGTGAAGGTAGATAGGTCGTTTTCAAAACTTTGCCCCGGTGGGATTTCTTGGGACTTTTTTTCCCTCACTAAGGACATATTGAGGATACAAAATCAGTTGAGTTTGCTACTATTGCAATTTGTTCTAGGTTTGGCCTAATTTTGGCCTAAAATGACTGGACTATATATAGAATGTCCCATTTCAGGTTTTCATTATTAAATGTAAATGTACTTAGTTACTGTTTACACCACTGACCTAAACCCAACATAACCTAATCCTAAACCCAACCCCAAAAGCCAGAAACCGCACTCTCAGACCAGAGCAGTTTAGAACTGAAAGTTCTACTCTTTACTAACAAACCTTCAGGCCGCATTAAGTGAACCATCATCATTGCACTATGGTCTTCTTAAGCCCGTATCAGAGTCGGGTCCGCGGTGGTGTAGTGCCGTGTAGTCTTTTTGAGTCATAAAACTACAACGTTAACGCTCAAAAAGACTACACGGCACTACACCGCAGTGGATAGCCTTCCACCGCGGACCCGACTCTGATACGGGCTTTAGATTTTACGCGTAATGAAAAAATCTAAATACACTGGAATTTATTGTGTTATCATTTGTTACAGTTACCGACAGCATAAAAAAGTTCAAAATGATTTACATGGACTTCGATGCTATAAAAGGTACTGTAGGCTTACATTTTACTATGATGGGTTTATTAAATATAAATGTACACTGAAACATGCTGATAATTGAAATTTAAAATAAAGCTATTACTTTATTTGTGGTTTTGCTTTTGCATATTACTGCATATTAGTAAATCATTCTTTGTGTAACCTTTCCTAGACATGTTATTGTAGGCCTACAGTATGTGTCAAAATGGATGTTGTATATTTGATACTTAAATTGCAATACATGTATAGTAAATATGGGGCACATTCAATTTCAAATTCAACCTGTTCTAAGCAAATGCAATAAGACCTTCCCACATCACATACATATCAATCCACAAATGGTAACCAAATGAAGCAGTTTAAAAACAGGGTGCAAAATACATTGTATGTTGAGTGTCTTCATAGCAGAAATCCATGACCACGGTTTCAACATTGTGTTGCTAGGAGACGTGAAAACCCATATCAACATCCACATAAACACAAGAATAATGAATAAATTAAACAGAAGCTCTGGATCGCCTGAAATCATCTATAAATCTTGCTAGAAGTGAAAAGGACTTCCTGGGATTGTGGTTTTCACATTGAGCTAAAGGGATAGATGAATTAGTTGTCAACAATACTGCACATCTCTGTGTGCTCATTCATGGTTTTGTAAGCAGGAGTCTTCAACAGGGGGTCCACAAAATCTTTGTTTGATGAGATGATTTTTTTTACATTAGTCACTCGAATCTTAGCATCCCTATTCTGACTCGAACATTAGCTGAAAATAGCAGATCTACAAGCTCACAAGATGTGAGCTCTTTAGGTGGTTAAATGTCTGAAAATCCAACCTAAACACTGACGACAGTGCTGCCAAAGAAGTCTATGAAGCCATCTATGAAAACATATTCTGCAACACAGTTTTTTACAACATCTCCCCCTCATCTAAGGTGTTCTTGGCCAGAAAAAACATTGAAGAACCCTGACCTAGAGGTCTGATAAGAAAACAGTAATCAGTAAGATTATAGTAGCGCGTGGCAAATTATATTATCCCCCTGCTCTCTGCTTTCTGTCCGTTAGCCTGGTTAACATTTATGGAATGGGTTTCAGTACACCGTTCACTTTACTGGACTCAATAAAGATGATCTAGTAAGAGCATCTCAGCTGATTTAAAATAGCACACAGATAACATGACAGGTCATGACATGATAAGTCATTATTAGTGGTAGAACTGGAAAGAACAGATGTAACTGCCCACACCACTGCCTACAAGATCCTCAGTGATTCACTGGCAATGCAACAATGTTTTTTCGGTGCTTATTTTCGAATAGCTCTTAGACCGTGTATATGTTTTTGTATTTTGCAAGTTTTGTACAGTAGTTAAAGTAGACACCCTAATGTTAACTTGGCTTGCTTTAATCATTCATTAATACTTGTGGTTTATCAGTGAATAACACACCTACTGAACAATCAGTCGTCATTGAAGTGCAGTGACAACTGTCTTATGGTTCTCCCAACAAAATAATTGTAATACTATCACTAGTTAATTTTATTGTCGGTAGAATTCAACACAGAGCTTTCTTTTCTTTTGGATAGTGAACGTCTTCAGTATTTCAGTCACATGGCTTAATGAATTGCTGGAATGATTCCTCCTTTAAAATGGGTCTTCTTCCCACTGAGCACCAAACTTACAAGATATATTCCTGCCTTGGGATTTCCGAGATGTTCTCAAAGCAAGCGGCAAAAGATGTTTAAAGGAGGAGCCCTACATATCAGACAAGTTTGAGCCAGCCGTCCGCATTTAGAGTTTAAGAAATCTTTTTGCTTTATTGAAGCAGATGCAGAGAACAGCCATGGGAGTCAGTCAGTGTCACGTGACGTCAGTGTTGGAATTAATAAGCTACCATCATGAACTAAGCAGTATGATTACAAAAAGAACGCCTGATTATTTAGGCAGTCCAAGGATGGTTGGGTATTACATCACCGATTACACTTAAACCTGATCTATACCTAAGGTAGTTGCATGTTGCTGCAACGCACCAAGAATAGCAGATCTACAAGCTTGCAAACGAGTCGCGCTGCAACACATTGAGAGATTGTAGATCGGCTAGAATTGGTGGTGCAAAACACACATGCACAACTACTGTAAATATAAATCAGGCTTTACATATGCCAGGACATTGCCCTCACCTCAGTAAACAATATCTTTAGTTTGAGTGAAACAGTGCCGGTTGAGTGTTCCAATTAGTTCAGTGATAAAGTAAAAAAATCATGAAATCAGGAGGGAAAAAAACAACAACCATTAAAACATTAGCTAATGTTTCTTCAGTTTTAAGTCCAGTAGCTAAGGGGAAAGGATGAAACGCAGGACACAGTAACACAGACAATGCACACAACGTTCCACTTTTTCCTGGGAGAGTTATCTGCAAATCTTTCTCACAAAGTTCCTTCATTTAGCCTTTGCCACAGGGTGAAATTAACAAACTTAAGTTAGAAAACTCACGAAGCAAACAAGCCTAACCCCCACAACGCCCCGACAAGGGGACTGCCATCAGAACCCGAACATACACACAGTACCACCGGCGGAGGAAGTCGTGTGCATGTGATGCATACGAGTATGCATTCAACTGTTTGTTTACCTGGGAAGAGAGAGGGCGGCAGATGAAAAGTGCATTTTCTTTAAGAAGACAAATTTTTTTCTTTCTTTTTTTGGTTGAGCTAATACAGATACAGTCATATATCTACAGTAGAAACAAGGGACAGAAGACAGACACAGGAAGGTGGAACTTCCACTTGTTCTGTCGCAGACAGTTATCTTAGTTATTTACAATTTGTCATAGTAGTAGTAGTAGTAGTAGTAGTAATAGTGTTCTTCATTATTCTATCTGTGGTGTGTCTCCAAGAGTCTTAAATGTACAGAAAAAGGTCTTCCTTTTTCTCCTCAAAATCGCGACTTGTCCTTTTTTCCCTCCAAACACGTCCTTCCATGGTGGTTATGGGGAGGGCAGGGGGGACAGGGCAGAGAGGGTTATTGGGACCAGAGACAGAGGAGGATGAGGGGGAGCAGGCCTTGACGCTGCAGTTCTCCGTCTAGAACGGTATCATGTGTCCGGGAGCTGGTTGATGTCGGTAAGGTTGGTGTCGTTGAGGATGATTTTTATCCGGTCCAAGGATTCCGCCTGTCTGATTCGCTCCATCTGTACCTGGAGGCATGGATGGACGGCAAGGTTATTTTTCATTTGTTTTAATTATTATCATTGTTTTTCTTTTGGACTTAAAAAAAAAGAAAAAAAAGAAAAAAGAAAAAACATCTGAAAAAATGGCCGATCTACAAGCTTACAACTCGTTTATAAATTGGCTATGTTAAATTGGGACTCCCTTTTTTCCAGGTGTTTCACCTTGATTCCATCTAAACGCTAACATTTAACTTCACAAAATCTATGCCTAAACCTAAACCTAAACCTAACCTCACAGATATTATAACATCAAAACCCTGTCCGTCTTGTCGAACCACCTGGGAAAGAGTGAGACCCATTTTACATTGTGGCAATTTTTGTCAACAGGGCTTAAAACTGGCACAGCTAAATGACTTTTGTATGAAATAAAATGAAATGGCTGTTGGCTATTTTCACTGACAAGCACACAGGACTTTGTCTGTGAGTTGGTGCATGTGTGGGGGTTTCTGCTTGTGTCTAAGAAGGGGGGCTCCAAGGAAATAAATATTGGGAACCGCTCGTGTGTGAGACAGTGTGACACATTATGCAAACCACAACATTATTTTGATTAGTGTGGTTGCTGTAGGCAACCAGACTATTGTTCTTGTACAATTTTATTTCACCTAAAGTAACCCTTTTTTCTGTAAACTTTTCTGTAACCCCAAAAGTCCATTGAGTTTAGGGGTCGTTTTCTGTAACCCAAAAACCCCATCAAACATATAATTTTCCAAACTCACTCACGCTCTAACGCTCAACTCACTCACGCTCTAACGCTCTAACGCTCACGCTTATCTACGTTTATCTATTCACTCGCTTCAGCAACTGATCCCAAAGTTCACATGGTATTGGCCATTAGCATTATACCAACACTGACGGAGCCCGAATTTCATTTCTCCCAAATTAAAGCAGTTAATTAGCGTTTTCTTAACCACTTCTGTTGAACTCTGCTGTCTGTTGCCAGGGTTACGGTCCGTTCCTCCAGACCATGGGATCTGTAGCCCCACACACACACACACCCCTTTCTCTCACAGTTAGGAATGTTTCTGTCTCTCTCTCTCTCTCTCTCTCTCACACACTTTCACCGGGTGCGTTTGACATATTTTGGAGCACATATCTTCGAACGGGTAAGGTCTAGTTGAGTTGAATGGACTTTTTCTGTCCCTTTTCTGATTGGACATTATATTGTCCAATCAGACAGGATTGGTGATTAAGCTTCACGTGACATCACAATATATGCAACCACACTTGCGATTTCCCAGAATTGCACCTTCCTAGTTGCGTGCTCGCTTTAGAGAGCACACAACGCTTTAGCTTAGAGAACACACAATAGTTGTCCGCCACGTTTTTGGCATCCTACACATTTCTACACATTTCTACATCCTACACATTTCTACACATTTCTACATCCTACACATTTTTCGAGCTAGAAGTTTTGTTCAAACTTCAACTTGTTTTACGCAGTTATTAGTGCTTGTACTTTTCTCTTAATTTTCTTTTTAATATTTTTGCGATTCCCAGTGGATTCCTCTAGGAAATGGATTCTGTCTTAGCATTTATATTACCGCTTGGGCTCGAGCTGAATCGAAAGTCTGTCTGAGGAGGGATGTGTACATTTTCTACTGTGTAAACTTTGTGTGTTTTCAGCGAGCAACTGCTTTTCTAGCTGTCCTCCCTTTGGCTGGGTGGAAGTGACATGCACCCACTTGCAGCCAGTCTGTTTACATTATGTAGCTAGAGAGCTAACATTAGCTAGTCTAAAAAGCGCACAATCATTGTCAAGTACTATTGTGCAATTCTGAAGCGGGTGACAGATCGCATTCTGTCTGCCACAGTTTGCCAACTCATGAGGCTGTTGGCGGCTCGCTCGGGCACGCCTCACAGGCCTCGGTTGTTGGCACACCTGCCCTGCTGTCAAGTCATGTAAAAATCACAGCGGTATGGAGGCATGGTTTGCATAACTTGAGTTTATAGCATGTACACTTTGGCACACACTATTGAGAAGCTTATGAGACCTTCATATATCACAACCTTGTATCTCGATAGTTAATCTTTTTATGCTTTTTTTTTGTAAATTAATGTCGTACAAGATGTACAACATTAGCTAGTGTCCTAGCCTGGCTCCAGACCATAGACCCGGCTCACCCCACATAGTAGCCATGAAGCTTCAGTCTGATAATCAGGCTAATCTACAAGCTCACAATGCATTGCATAACGATGCATTGTGAGCTTGTAGATTAGCTTTTTTTTATGTGAAAGTGGGTTTTTATAAATATGTATACAAATGTATATACACATCTACCAATGAAAGTATTAATCAGATCCACGAGGACACTTTTTTCCATTTCCTGAAAAGTAACCGGTTTCCAACTACACTGCCTCGGTTTCAAATCGGTTGCTGAGCCAATCAAACAAAGCTACGGGGAAGTGAAGGTACAGTTTGTCACTTTCTTGAAACCCGGGGTTACAGTTCTACACAGAGCCTGGTATAATGTGACAAATTAAAGCTACAATTTAAGCAATTTCAGACCACTAGAGGGCACCAAATAGTAACTTCATTGTTTTAACTGGATGTATTAGGCCTGTAAAAAATACACAACATAATGCCTCTACTTTGAGGGTGAGCGTTCATGTTTATCGGCAGCGCAGTTAATGGGTTGGGACATTTGGGCTGTACTGCCTGAGGATCTGAGGCTAGCGAAATCACCGTCTTCCTTTAACTGCAATGCAGTGATCGGTTGCAAAGCCCAACTATACAGCACAGATTCATTGTCTGCTTATGGCCATAATAACGACAAGTATGGTGAAAGTCTACATCTACTTTGCCAACATGAAAATAGGGGTCGTTGAGGGGGTGTACAGTTAAATGACTGATCGTTAGGAACCAAAGTGACCCTTGAGGGTATGTACAGTAACTCAGGGAGTGTACAAATTAACCAAATGGCCCTGTGCTCTCCTAAGTAATTTTAGGCCTAGAATTATTGATTGCTTTAACCAGTGAAAAATAGCAGATATACAAGCTCACAGCTGCAAGCTTGTAGATTTGCTATTTTTGGAAAAAGTTGTGAAAATGTTGTGCAAATCTTTGAATTTATGTGTTTTCAAAGCGAACGTTTGTAACTCAAATTTTGCTTCTGGGTGGTCCATGGAACTAAATATTTTGAGATGAGGTTCCGTGGCCAAATAAATATCAGTTTGGGGGTCCTTCACATGAAAAGGTTTGAGAACCACTAACATAGTAGTCTCTCAAGAACAGACTAACTGAGCTCCAGTTAAGTGAAAAGGACCTTTTCTTTGACGATGGCTGGCCAGATTGCTGACATAGAAACATATAGGTTTTTCAAAAAATCTTAGAAGGATTCAAAAGACACATAGAATCGGGTCAAAATTCAAATTTCCACGATTTAAAAAAAAATAGCAGATCTACAAGCTCGCAGCGCTGCACTCGGTGCCGCACTGTGAGCTTGTAGATCAATACCGGTAGTTAAAGCATAAAGTAATGATACACAATATGTGTACCCGTTCTAAATGGGTTACATTTTCACTGAGGATTTTACAGTGTAGATCGGGGTCCCAGAGATGCACTACAGATGTGGGTCTCTAAGTGCGGTCCAGGTACCCTCTGACACCTGCTTACCTGCAGAGTCTGAGAAAGCTTGACAAAGTCCTTCTGCACCTGCTCACTGACGTCTAACTCTGTCTGTAGCCGCTGGGCTTTGTCTTTCTCCTCCAACGCGTGGCTCTCCAGTGCACTCTGGAAGCAGAGAGACAGGCAACATTATGACACACACTAGAGCAGGGGTCTTCAATGTTTTCAGGCCAAGGACCCCTTAGTTGAGAGAGAGATGAAGCAGGGACCCCCACAACCTTTTCATAGATTCCATAAAGTTTAATCCTTTGACAGCACAACCATGTCATGTCAATTTGTGTTTTCAGATATTTAACCACTTGAGCCGTCATTACCTAATAAACTTGGCCTTTTACTCTGTACTTAATCTGCTCTTTTTCCCCTCTAAACTTGTAGATCTGCTATTTTTGGCTACAGTTCTCATAATATGGACACTAGGGTTCAAGACAAGCAGCATGAACACACACACACACAAACTTGTAATTTGGGAGGTTGGCTTTAAGTTTAGTTTAGACTTTGGAATCGTCTCCAGAAGGACATTAAACTGGAGCATTGCATCCCTTTGGGGGGGATTTAAAAAGTTCAGTACAGACTTTACAAACTGAGGTCTGATGCCATTTGTATTTTTTCTGTGTTTTATTGTATTTTATGTTGTAATCCACGCTTCATTGCTTTCTGGGCCAGGGTTCCCTTGTAAAAGAGATAATCTAATAATAAAAGGTACGTGCACGCGCGCGCGCGCGCGCGCACACACACACACACACACACACACACACACACACACACACACACACACACAGACACAGACACAGACACACACACACACACACACACACACACACACACACACACACACACACACACACACACACACACACACACACACACACACAATGCAAGTAATAATGGCAGATGGGTGCAAGGGGGAAATACGTGATGATGAGTGTGTGTCTTAAAACTCTAAATCACTCTCCAGCTCAAGGTAGATACATTATGTTATAATGAATGATATAAAGTTCAACGCAGATAAAATATTAATGTTGCACAAGTCTTGACTTGAGTAAATAAAGCAATATGAAACCTGTCTGTACGCTGTTGAATTGCATTAAAACTACAACTCATACAACAACGCTTATTTTAATGAAGAAAACGTTATTTTACCCAGTCTGTACGGTACGGTTGACAATGTCAATAAAGTCCAAACAGATGACATATTATTTATTTCAAGGATCCTCCGTAACTCTAGAGAGTTTGTACACTCTCAGAGTTACAGACCTGTTAAGGGTCCATTTGGAAGCCCCTCAAAGCACCCTGAGGCTCCCTGGAATCCACTTTGAGAATCACATGTTTAGACAGTCGTGCCTTTGTAGAAGTTCAGACATCGTTGCAAATAATTACCCCTCTCCATCAGGAGACATAAAGTTTACCGATTGTAGAATTACATTTAGTGTGCGACTGCAGAATTATATTTATAGAAAATGTGATATGGTGGAAGTTTTGTCCCATCTACGTGTACAAGCTTGGCACCTTGGCAGTGGTGAGATCCCTGAGCTGTTGATCCAGACTGGTCCTGTCAGCCTGCAGACGGTTCAGTGCTTCACTCCTCTCTGCCAGGCTGCTCTGCAACTAGACAACAAAACACCATCAAAACGTTAGAAAAACGTGCCAGTACAGTACAGTATATACAGTCTTCCTTTAGTAACAAAACAGAGTGGCTGGATTTTCTTAACCACTTTTCTTTGTTGTACAACATCATCATGTAGTTAATTGATAAACCTCCACTGTTCCATCTCCAGAAACATTCTGTGCAGGAAAAGCTTTTTGATTGAAATGCTCCTGTATCACGTTTGATTAACAAAGTCACCTTGTGAATCATGTGTACATTGTTTACATCGAGTTTCAAAACCTCCACCACAGGCTTTTCACCTTCTCTACAGCAAAAATGCTCGAGGCTCCAAGGCCCATTCTTTACACTCCATTGATTTTCAAACTTTATGTGCCCAAGGGAAACCATTGAGCAAGTCAAAAGCTCTCAAGGTATAAATCTCTACACGGGATGGCCCCCTCATATCTATCTGAACTTTTGCACGATTATATTCCAGCCAGAGCATTGAGGTCTGCCAGCAGCAGCTGCTCTTGACTGTTCCTGGGCTAAAACGCAGGGGAGATCCCTATGGGCATAGGCTCTGGAATATCCTAGCCTTTACTATTAGACATGGCCAGTCTTTTGAGGCTTTTAAATCTCTTAAGATCTTTCAATGGCCTTTGATTAAACCTGAGGTTATTGCACTCATTTCATTTCATTTGTGGGTGCATATGCATGTTTTTATTGACGTTTTGATTTTACTGTGTACAGCACTTTGGTCAATCTCCATTGTTTTATATGTGCTCTTTAACCCAGTTTGGACGGGAACCCCTTTTGGGGTAGCTGTTTTTCAGAAAAGTAAGTAAAAAACCATATATTTTTTTCAGAAACTAAGTTCAGGATTTAGAAGGCTTTTAGAATCGGCCTCAGGTCAAAATGGGATAGATAAAGGCCCAAAATAGGAAAACCACGTTTAAAGTGGTAGATTTGTTTTTTTCTCCAGGTTATATAATGTACCTACGCATTGATGAATTAGTACATACAAAGTCACAACATAGTAAATGAAAACATTTAAGATTCATATTTTTGCTGAAAAAATATTGACAGGTAATATAAATAAGGAATAAATACCTGTTCCTTCTCTGTCTTTACTCGCTCCAACTCCGTCTTCAGGCTGGAGAAGGACGCTGTGGGAATAAGCATCATGACAACTGGTTACCACTCACACACACATGATGCTCTCTATTCATGCCCTGCAGTGCAGACTCCTGGAAAACTGGGTTGATTTACTGTACCAACAACACTTTAAAACTGTGCCATACAGGGGTGGAAGAAGCTGCTACACTCAAGAGGGTGTGAGATTTTGTGAGTGAGGGGGAGATCGGAGAAAGACAGACACTAGACAGATGGAAAGAAATAAACATAAGAGAAGGGGAAGACAATCTACGTACTTGTCAAAACCCAAAAACTATTAGACAGACATCAAGGGTTAATAAACTAGAAATTATAAACTATGTTTGTTCACACTAAGCAACACACACAGTAACGTGCCAAAGTGTTTAGAGCTATAAGGTGCAAACACCTGTGAGACCACACACATGCTATTGCATACACGTACCTTGTTAAGACTAAACAAAACACAAGCAGCTTTGAGTCAAGTTTATTTATCAAAAGTGTCAAATCACACAATCTGATTGGCTGATAGATGTGGTATAATAACCACATAACATGGCTAAGTATGATGGCTAATATCTACCAGTTCCAGGTCATTTTGTGGACAACAAATGGAAACCGTTACTGAAACTGTATACAACAAGGTGAAATCCACAACAAAACGTAAGATCAACTGTGATCTCTGCGGAGGCTTAGCGATGGAGGAGACGACAGAGCAATATCTCTCTCTTAAAAAGTCCTCCTCAAAAGAACAACGCGCAGAGAAATTGATTAAACCTTGGGGTGAGCAGGAGTAAAGCGAACGCCATTAAAGACATATGCTTAGACGACTGGTAGTCAGATAAAAGGTGAAGTTTACATCTTCAAACAGAATCAAAGGAGTGCTAAATGATGTTTTAAACTAAGAGAGTTGAAATGGAAAAAAAGAAAGAAAACATTTTTTTTCACCCTTTTTTAGAGCATATCCACAGTCATAATGGGGACATAAATAACAAATTAAGTCGAAAAAGCATCAATCTTTGTGTATTTTTCTATCAAAACTTCCTTTCAAACACAAATCACAATCGAGTAAAATAAATTTGAACCAATGATGAACAAGCCAATCAATCTTCCACACAGAACTAAGTGTCATTCATTATGCTAGACATTAGATGGAGGTGCTGCATGGTGAATGTCTAATTCTTTCAAAAAAGCAAAACAGAACACAAAAATATGTTTTTGAAAACATTTGCCGCGACAGAAAACTTGATTCAGCAATGCCTTGTTTGACATTTTGTTTGTTTTTGACTTTGTATGTGGACTGACTTGTCATCCAGGCAGGTAATGGAGTCTGATGCCAATGACCAAAATCAGCGCTCATATATGAGAGTATAAGGTCTGCATCTGTATGGTGTCTGACTGGAAATTCCATGCGGTGCAACTCACTGAAACACGCACGCACGGCCCCCATTTTAATAGGAAATACACATGGAAGTGTAACACTCTCAAAATACCATTTAAGGTGGTCTTTAAACCTTGAACGCCCCCTAAATGTGATATAATGACTAACGCCCCTTAGATGTGATACATCATTGCCTTAGTTATTATTGCTTAATTAGGCAATTATGCCGCATATGGTCTAATTACTATAATATCCATCAGTGAAATGCTGCTACTGCCTGATGTACAGGAAAGGACAGCATATATCAAAACCCACAGGAGATAAGGTGGAAATTGTTTTGTGAATCATTCACGAACACGTGAGGAGTGAGCAAGCTGAGCATGTTTCAGTCTCATACAATTAGTAGTGTGACAGCTATTAACACATACATACACACACACACACACACAGTGAACTCGGTGAAAAGTCTGATTCATACCTTCCAAGATGTCTGAACAACAGTTATCAATGGAGAAGAAAGAAGAATAGAAACATGGATATGAATGAAAAAGAAAATATCTCCAGAAAGGGTGAACATATTGATAAAGGCAATGTCACTGTGTTGAACACAGATGTGAACTGTTCTGGCCACACACATTTCATCTTCAACAATAAGATTCTGGAAGATGTTCTTCACATACTATAAATGCTGAAAATGGCCGCTCTAAATATTGTGGGCAGCAAGAACAACATAACTTCCCATGACAGCAATACAGCCTCTGAAATGGGTCTTTTAAAATTAGTAAACAATATGCATGCATATTATATATTACAGATGAGAGTATGCCTCTGGTATTGTACAGTTCAACCGTATGTTTCAATACTGCGCAAGTGTGCCTACATAAGCGGTTTCCCCAGTCTATCAGAGACCTGTTCTAGGGGACGTGTGAAAACCCTCGTAAACATCTGGGCAGCTGCTCACACTGCTAGGAAGGTGTATGATGACATTGCTGAGCTGGTAATAATGGATGAAAACAATTGTTTGGTGGTTTTGCTAGCTGACAGCTGTTTCTTGATAGTTTACGTGGTATGCAGGGGCAACGGTCCCAGGGGGTGTCCCAATCTAAATGATTGATAGTTAGGAACCAAAAGGACCCTTGCCGGTCCATAACTCAAGAGTGTACAAACGGAAGCAAATGGACCCTTACAGGTCCCTTTGGTTGCATTTGCACACTCTTGGAGATAAATTACAATTGAGGATGTCTAGACTGAGGTGCCAGAGATTTAAAACAAACTTTATTAAACAGGGATCCGTGGCTGGATGCATATTAAACTGGGGGTCCATGAAATAAAATAATAAGAGAATCCCTGGTTTCCATCCTGGAACCCTGTGGGATGACTACACAGATGTGGTGGACAGGACTAACTCACCAATCTCCTCCTTGCATCCTTCTATCTCTAGCTGCAGCGTGTCCTCCAGGTTCTCCTTCAGACACTGCTCCGCCTGCAGCTGCTCCTTCAGGAACAGGATCTCCGCCTTCAGCTTCTCCTCCAGGTGGTCTGCAGCCGTCCTCAGCGCCACCGTGTCCTCTCGGAGCTGCAGCACCAGCGCTTGGAGCTCCTGGCAGGGGACAATACATCCACGCGTGTTTTTTTTCGATAGACTGGGCTGTCACACAAATTGTTTTATTTCTACTGGAAAGTGGCAATAAAAGATATGATTGAGTGGAAACATTTTTTACAATTAAATGAGTTGGTTATAGATAGGGCACTGATGTCTGATGTAATTTATGCATCCTACCTGGGTCGCGTTTCTTCCCCCCATTCAGAATTAAGTAAAATATCGAGTCAAATACGAACTGTGTTCCAAAAATAGTTATCCCGGCACTAAGCTTTATGTTACTGTCACAGAATTAATTACTGTACATTTTCGCCAGAAATAGACTGTATCAATTATGAACGATACAGAGCCACCTCCCCCGACAATATCACCGGGACAGTTTGTTTATTTTTGGAGCACAATTCTTATACGAGACGATTTCAAGATGATCCAATGTTATTCTCCGTGGAGAAATTACTTCCGTGACCCAGGGGAAGAACCAGTGATTCTGCACTCTATTAGTGGAATGAAAGAAGACTACATGTCACTTCTCATGAGAACACCCATGACAACAATCAAAGTGTGACAGTCACAGAGTTGTTGTCCTACAGTTGACCTACTTGCGTGCTAGCGGGCATCTGGAAGTCCTCCTGCTGTTGGAGGTCTATGTGCAGCCTGTGTTTGCCCTGCAGGCTGTCGTTGTCCCTCTGCAAGCGGCTCAGCTCGTCTGCAACCTGCTCCCTGGACTGCAGCAGCACTGCCTGAACACAGCATGAACAGCAGAGTCCAGTCAAGTGTCACGCTTTGCTTCCCCCTTTTATAATTCATGGACAATGAAACCAGCCAGGCTACTGACTGGACAGGAATTCATGAGAGCAAAATAAGCGCTTTTTTGTTGCAATGAAACTGACTGGGGTTCTCAAAACTTCGGCTCGAGACCACAACATGTTGCATCGTGACACGTTGTGAGCTTGTAACTCTGCTATAGTCACTATTTTGAAAATGTTTGAAAAAAAAAAAAAACATTCATAGGAAAGGTAACATTTTTTTTATATTTACAGCATTCCCAAACACAGTTTTATGACAGAGAGCTCCTCCTGTATTATAAGAGGGGCGACACTCTGACATTTGTTTTAGAGTCAAAGGCACATACAGTCGGAGGAACATCCAAATGATTTGTCAGATCACTTTAGTTTGAGAAGGATTTGTTTTGTTCTGGTGGAGAGGTAGACAGAGCCTGAGGAGAGTGTCTATAGGGAATACCAGAACGCTCGCTACAAACACAGTCGCCCCGGGCGCAAATCCGGCATCTTCGGAACGGTCTACACATGGTATAACCTCAGTAAACAATGCCTTAAGTACCTAACCTTATTCCTGACTGTATCCTCCTCAGTAAAAAGGTGCCAAAAACCTAACTCTATTCATAAACTATGCCTAAACCTAAAAGTATTTCTAACCTTATCTTCAGCAAAACAAAGACAAGAACACAAGAACCGCCACAGCGTGCGGTCGGCAGAAAAACATGGGGACGAGCGTGTTTTGGCGTGAGCATTCCGGTTACCGTGACTAGGTAATGTGGGGCTGCTGCTCACCATTTGTTCTTGCGTGTGTCTCTTAGCTTGACTGAAAGCCTGTTGCAGTGTGCTGAGCAGAGCCTCAGACTCCTGGACTCTCTGCACGAGGCCAGATACCTAGAAAACATCACACAAACAGCCATCTCAGAAACACAACAACAGAAAGCTCTCCAAATATGAATCACGTGGCCAACCCATGCCAGTGTATAAGACACACACACACACACACACACACACACACACACACACACACACACACACACACACACACACACACACACACACACACACACACACACACACACACACACACACACACACACACACACACACACACAAACGTTAACAGTTTATTAACACTGTTCACAGAGGTGGCTCACATATCTGTGTGGTTTTCTATATAAAACATTCAGTTATGCAGCGATTTATGACTTTTTTGTACGATTTAGTATGCTTATTGATCATTTATACATTATGAATTCACCACCCTGTCTTCCTTATTGCACATTATATTTTACTTAAAATAAACAACAACAATTTTTCAACCGTGATTAATTCTCCATATTATCAGAAACTATCCTTGAACAAATATATATATATATATCCCTTTTAGATTGTGGAACTCTATATATTCTATTAAGGTTAACAGATTTAAGTACTCTGAGGCAAAAAGCAACCAATCCTGCAACCCTACTGTACACACTACACAGTATATGGTTGACTAAATAAAAATAGCTAAATAATGATTTAACCTACCATGCATGAATCAAAATGCTTGGTCTACAAACCCTACATGCAATATACCTAATGGTTGTTTACTCATTGAACCCTTTGGGCAAATGACTAACAGAAATCATCATTAAAGTCAATCATGCATGTGTGTACTGTACTGTATTGTTGATGCTTTCATTCAGACCTTTAGGTTAGTGCGTTCCATATTGTCCAGAGTATTTCATAGCTGGCGTCACAAGGGGTAGGAAAGTGGGACTGAGTTACCAAGGCCCAAGGTGGAGGGGCCCTAGTAACTTTAGCTATTGAAAAATAGCAGATATACAAGCTCACAGCGCGGCACCGAGTGCTGCGCTGCGAGCTTGTAGATCTGCTATTTTTTAAAAGTCGTGAAAATGTGCGCAAATCTTTGAATATATGTATTTTTTAAGTGAACATTTGTAACTCAAATTTTGCTTCTGGGGGGTCCCTGGAACTAAATATTTTGAGATGGGGGGTCCTTCACATGAAAAAGTTTGAGCATCACTGACATGGAAACACATCTTGGCACACATTTTCACGATTTTTCAAAAATAGCAGATCTACAAGCTCGCAGCGCGGCACTCGGTGCCGCGCTGTGAGCTTGTATATCTTCTATTTTTCAATAGTTAACATTCATGGGGGGCCCGCAGTGAATCCTTGTACCCAGGGGCCAGAATTTGGTGTGACGCCCCTGATAAGGCTTACAGTATATAGGTCTGATCAGAACACTCTTTTCATTCAAGTAACCAAGGATCAACTTGCTTATCTGGTTCAGGTATGTACGACCAAAATATCAGCTGCCAACGGGGTCACTCAAATAAATCACCACCCAGGTGGTCATGAAAAACTATGTTTTGGCTGCAAGGAAACCAGGATTCAAGATGAAAGACGAATAATTAAAGTCCATAAAGACCATATCGTCACTGTCGGGCAGAAACCTCGTATCTCCGAGTTTCAAATGTGTACGTTTTTTGGTAAAGCAAAGCCCTGCTTCATCATACAAGACCGTCGCACACAACTAGTGAAAACAGCAGATCTACAAGCACACAACGCCTCGCATAGTTTAGTAATTTCTTTAGATGATAAATACAAAACGAACGGTTTTGGACATACAAGGTATCCACCTGACAATGACGATATGAACCTTACTGTATGGCAGATCTTGTTTGCCAAAAAGACCATTGTGTAAAAAGCTAACTCTCTGCAATGAGATGGGCAATGAGACTACAGTATATATTATGGCAATAAAGCGTTATTTATATAACGTCACACAAGCGTGTCGCTTGCCAAAACGAACCGATCTACAAGCTAACGTGACACATGACGACACATTGTTGGCTTTAGATCTGATCTTTTTGACAAGTGGACTTGCATGTAGCAAGTACATTTTAGAGACCGTTTTAAACTCATACAGTGTGTGTGTGTGTGTGTGTGTGTGTGTGTGTGTGTGTGTGAGAGAGTGAGAGAGTGAGAGAGAGAGAGAGAGAGAGAGAGAGAGAGAGAGAGAGAGAGAGAGAGAGAGAGAGAGACCAGACCTTGGTGGTGGTCTCCTCATTGACCAGCTTCACAGAGTCTTCCAACTCCTGCTTCTCGGCCATGGTTCTATCCAGCTGATCGTTGGCCTGACGCAGCATCACCTGAAGTTTTTTCACCTGCATGGGAGAGACATTTAAACATACTTTTTACTAAATTACATTTATCTGTCGGATATAGTTACATTACAGATTTAGATTATTAATGATTAATCAAATTTTCAAAAATCAAAAATCTTCAAAAATATAAGATCTACAAGCTCACCACAGCTTGTAAATAGGCCCAAGTATAATAGGGCTAAAATAGTCAGGGAAAGTTAGCAGAATATCTGTCAAATCTGGGAATAAATTCCTTACCAAACGATTTCTTCACCAATGTGTTCATAAAGGTGTCTAGTAACATATCTAACAAAGATTGAAATTCAACATCCCAAGCAAAATGTTTGACAGCTAGGGTAATTCTGGGTCTCATTCACTTACTATACACTGTACTATGTGTGTGTGTGTGTGTGTGTGTGTGTGTGTGTGTGTGTGTGTGTGTGTGTGTGTGTGTGTGTGTGTGTGTGTGTGGATCATGTGTACCGATTTTTGTGACATTTGAAGAAAATATGTAGGAAAAGGAGCAAAAAGTGTGTTTTGGAGAAAATTCAAGATGGCAAATGGGCGTGGCCTATATGGGGAGATGCGTCATGACCCAAGGAATCCAGGGAAAAAATATTTTTAATTTTCCGACCTACGGTTCAAGAGTTACAGGCCAAAACGTAAAGTGGGGTGTTATGGCGCCACCATGCGGCCAAATGACACAATTATTTTTTATTTAATCCTTGAAATCATTATGAACCTCCTCTCCAAGTCTTGAAACTCTAGCCCCTATGGTTTGCGAGAGACAAATAATTGAATGTGAGTTTTTGCGATTCCCATTATAAGTCAATGGGGAAAATTAATTCACTAATAAATTAATATCAATTAAACTATAGAACCTTTCTCTTAGAAAAGTAATAGCCCACGATTCCCGAGTAAGCCGGTCGATTTGACATATGGCGTGAGTGTGTGGTGGCAAAACTGTGGGACTAGTGGCGTGCCGAAGTTTAGGAAGTTCAGGCTACATACACACAGACAGACAGACACACACACACACACACACACACACAGACAGACCCACACAGCCACGTATAGGGAGCCTGTGTTTCACACAGCTCCAAAAATCACTCCCAAATATATGCTTTAAGTGGGATGTGAGGGGTCTAACTAGGTGTTTTTAATTATTCTGAATCCATTGCAAGCATTTGTTTTGCACGAAAAACATTCCTTGGGCAAAAATGGACCCCATACACCTTGTGAAAAGTGATGACTCATCACTAAACCATCGTTTTTGTGCGTCTCATTTTGGCCCAATGAATGTTTTTCGTGCAAAACAAATGCTTGCAATGGATTCAGAATAATTAAAAACACCTAGTTAGAACCCTAACATGCTACTTAAAGCATATTTTTGGGAGTGATTTTTTCCCTTATAGTACAGTGTATAGTAAGTGAATGAGACCCAGAATTACCCTAGCTGTCAAATATTTTGCTAGGGATGTTGAATTTCAATCTTTGTTAAATATGTTACTAGACACCTTTACCAACACATTGGTGAAGAAATTGTTTGGTAAGGAATTTATTCCCAGGGTTTTATTAAAATTCCCTGACTATAAAGAAGTAGTTCACCCCCAAAATGACTTTTTTTCTATTGATTACTTACATAGCGTAAGAGACTTGAGTTCAATAATATTTTTTCGCTTTTTTGTCACATTCTTAACTCATTCCCTGCCAGGCCCGATAGTCCCGAGATTATTCCAATGTCTTTCCCCGCCAGGCCCGATAGTCCCGAGAATTAAAAAAAAAAAAAAAATTTTCAAAAAATTCTTTTTTCAATTTTTTTTTTTGACCCCCAAAAATGGAGTAGGCATGATAGCAATCGCGAAATTGCATGTTTAACCCCCATAGCAACCCCATCTTTCAAGCATGGCAGCCAGTTTGGCAGCCATCTTTGTTAAACATAGTGGCTGTTATCTCATGAATGCCTGAACGGATTTCCATTCGGATTTTTTTGTTTGAAAGCTGTGAGCAATGTGAACACACGTGGTGCATTATCTAGGCATGGGTGTGCATGATCCGTGCACACCCAATTACATGGAAGTCTATGGAGACGAATGGCAGGTGGGAGTACGGAGGTATGTTAAAATGGCGGTCAATGTGTTAAGACAATAATTTGATTACAATAAATGTCCACCCATTGAATCCGGATGGGGGCCCAAATGCAGACATTTTTACTTGTTTACCACCATTTGCATGAAAATAAAAGTGACCAGAAGTATCGGTTCTCACACATAAATTCTTATTTTCAGTAAACATTTTCAGGGCAGTTTTGACAAGGCTACGTACGGTTCAAATTCAAATTTACTGCGCAATCAAAATTGGTCACGGTGGAACGGCTCCGAGTCACCGAAAACCCCACAAGCTCAAAATGTCATCCATCCACTTTACAGCGCTTCTGAGTTCATGTAAAATAAGAAAACAGTTTTAAACCGTCAAAACCGGGAAAGCATCCGTGTCATTTGTAGACTTTAGCGTTGCCTGTTACAAAAATAGCAGATATACAAGCTTGCAGCGCTTCACTTCGTGCTGCGCCGCATCTGCTATACATCTCCTATTTTTTATTCTTTTTTGGGAAAAATCTCCAAATGTGTAGAGAACTACCGATTTAGAAGGCATTTGTAGAATCGGCCTCAAGTCTTAACCCATTTAGGCCTAGAATTATTTAATGCTTTAACTATTGAAAAATAGCAGACATACAAGCTCACGACGAGCGTGTAGATCTGCTACTTTGGATAAATCTTTTTAAAAGCGATCATTTGTAACTGAAATATTTGCTTCTGGGTGGTCCCTGGAACAACATATTTTGAGATCGGGGGTCCGTGGCCAAATTCATGTAATTTTGGGGGTCCTTGACATGAAAGAGTTTGAGAACCACTAATTTAGAAGAAGGATTTAGAAGACATTTATAGAAAAGGTACAACAACAACAACAACACAACACACATACTACAGTGAGTCCCAATATAACAGTGTCTGGCGTAGAGAGCAGGGACATGCTGGGCCCCTGATTCAGCCTGGGAAAAAAAGTTGGAGAGGCCCTCATTGCGTGCTATAGAGAGAGATCTCTCTCTATAGCGCTGCTGCTACTCAAAGATTTGTGACAAAGTGACAAGCCAGTGGGCCAATTACATGAGTTATATTTCGTCGTTGTCGGGTGGAAACCATGTATGTCCAAAACCGTTTGTTTTGTATCATTTTTAAAATGATTTAAACTAGTGAAAACAGCCGATCTACAAGCACACAATGGGCGTTGTGTGCTTGTAGATCTGCTGTTTATTGTCATACCTCCAGACAAGGTCCCCCTATGGGATAACCAGCGCCATCTGGCGCTGCAACAGAGTAAAACTCATAAGCTCCCGTACGAGAAATATCATTTGTCAGTAGGGCTGTCAATCACAAACGAGGGCGCCGCCCCCGAGTGTATAAAAGCCCTGCGGGCTATCATAACTTCCTCTTCCGCACCTCTGCTTACCTGCAACTAGTGTCGCGAACTCAGCCATATAAGTATATTTTTCTGTAAAGTTTAGCCTAAGCGTTGACTAGGAAGTCGGCCACTGGCCTTTATAGATTATTCTCCTGTACGTTTCTACTTCTATTCTTCCTAACAGTTCGGTCTTTTTCTTCACTTTCGCTTTGAGTCTTTACTTCTTCTCTGTACGTTCTGCCACGTGTCTCCCTGCCTTAGCTTAGCTTCGCTTAGCTTCGGTTAGCTCACGATGGCAGCTTGTCGACCTACAGTTAGCAGCCTGCTAGCTAGGGTACCGAAGAAGTGCGGCCTTCCCAGCTGCAAAGGCCTCATCGCCAATGAAGATACACATCCGTTCTGCATTGTCTGCATGGGGGTAGGACACGCCTTGGCCTCTCTGTCCCCTCCGGCCCCGGCCACGGGGGTGAACTGTGCTGAATGCCTCCAGTACGATGTTCCAGCCCTCGAGGCACGATGCGAGATCGCTGCCGCAGGCTACGGCCTTCACACCACGGTCTCCGCCGGAACCCTCCCAGACACCTCTCCTCGTGTGCCGGACAGCGCTGTACGCCACAGCGCTGCTTCTCGCCACGTGGTTAGGCCTCCAGCGGCCTCGCCCTCAGCTAGCTTCGGTAGCCCCGTTGCTAGCGGGTCTGCGGCCCCTGTTTCCACTGCTGTTTCTCCGACGGGCTCGACTGGTGCCGTGCCCAAGAAGAGAACATGCAAGACCGCCCACGTTGTTTCTCCGCCAGCTGCAACTTGGACCGTCCCCCCCAAGGAATTCCACCCTCTAGTCGTCGGTGACATTCCTCTCTCCTTCTCCGTCCCCCAGCTACGGGCTATGCGGCCACCTAGCCCCGTCTCCTGGCATGCTAGCGACGGAGACGAACCGGAGCTAGAGGACTGCGACATGGAGGAGTTGGACACGGAGGGTGAGTACTCGGAGGAGGACGAGTCCTCTTTCCCCTCCGGACAGGGCGGAGGCGCGGCCAGGGTGGTTCCTCATGCCGAGGCTTCCATCTCCGCCGCGTCCTCCCAAGCCCCTTCTGCCCCTCTCCCCCCTTCCATGCCGGCTGGGGCGAGAGGGGCAGCGGCGCAAGACCCAGACTCCATCCCCATGGACGAGCTCTCGGTGCTGGAACGCGCCACCATCCGTTGTGGCCTGGAGCTGCCACTCGGAGACGCGCCACTCGGACCACGGGCTAGGATTCCTCTCCTTGGCCAGGATTTGGAGTCCTCTCCCCCGCGTCGGATGGAAAAGCTCCCACTAGTCCCAGGCTTTGCAGAGGCCCTGCATTCAACCTGGACTACACACAAGGACCCCCCCAAGCTCCCCTTCCTGGTCGATTACCGCAACGCAGAGAAGGCGGGAATCCCCTTGTGCCCTCCCATGGACAAGCTGATGGCCCAGTCCCTGGTAGGGAGCCTCAAGCCTAGCCATGAGCGGACCGGTCCTGGAGGCCGGCCTCCCCTCAATCTGGCCGTGGGTAAGAAGCCTCCTGGGTTTGCCATAGCCTTTGATGACAAGCAGTCTTCAAGGGTGAGGAACTCTTACAGATCGTCCGCGCTGGCAGCCAGGACGATGAACGCCACCCAGCTGCTGCCTTTCTCCACCAGGCGCCTCCTCAGCGAGATGCGGGAGGTGCCTGACGTGTTGGTGGAGGAAATGGACAAGTCGCTGCGCATGCTGATGGACCTGAATGTCCACGCGATCGAGTGGCTTGGACATGGCATGGATTATTGCATCCAGGCGGAACGTGCCAGGTGGCTAGACAAGGTAAAGTGTCCTGGCAGTTCCGGAGAGGAGACCGAGAAGGTCCTGCAAGACCTCCCCGGCCACCCTACCTCCCTCATGGGCGGTGGACTGGAGCTTCTCCGCCAGGAGGTGGCGGATAAGAAGATCACTCTGGAGCTCCTGGGAGCCACGACGGACCCCCAGGTACCCAGAAAGGAAAAGAGACAGGGACGGAGCAAGGCCCCTGGTCAGGCTGACAGGGGGCGCTCTACCTCCAAACAGGGGAAACAGAACAATCCCCCTAGGACCCCCTCTTCTTCCTCCGCGGGACCCCCTCACACTGCAGTGGGGGCTCAAGCCCGCTCTCAATCCCGCCACCCTCCCAGGCACGGGATACCGGCCAGCTCCCACAAAGCCCGTGGGAAGCCGCCGCGAAAGTGACACTGGACTCTGGCGGGGTCCCCCTGAAATTTTAGGGGACCCCCCCTTGCAAGCGCAGACGTTTGGACAATACAAACAATTTTTCTCATGCCAAGAAATTAATGTTTATTCCTCCTCTGTGCTCTCCTCCAGTGCCTGTAATAAAAAGTGTGTTGATGAAACAATGCCTGTTTATTTCAAACCCACCTGCTTTACTACAGACGACCCCATTTTGCATGAATTTAACCAGTGTAGAGAAGTCCAGGCTGGAATTTCTTTCCACTCAGAAAATATCGCTTCCTCCAGTCATGCAGACAGGTTACAAGCAGAATATTTCTCTTTGCAAAATGTTCCCAGACAAGCTAATTCCTATTCACAGTGGTATAGTCTCTCTAGTATGCAATACCCCTCTGTCTCCACCGAGCGGCACTGTTATGCCGACTCTAGTTCAGGACAGGAGTTTGGTCTTAGCGTCAGGGAAGAAGCCAACACATATCACCCAGGGTCGGCCTCGTCTTCCCGCAAGGAAGCATATAAAGGCCTTAGCACAGGTTATAAACGTAAATACAATTCCCCGAGCCGGGGATTATGTTACTTATGCGATGAACCCTGTCCCCCGGGCTCCACGTTGTGTGTCGCATGTATTATTAACAAGCGAGGCTTCTTGGAGGTCACGTGTTCGTCTCCCACCGGATACGGAAATAAGCGTACCGGAAACGGAAACGCTCTTTCCGCCGGTGACTCCGCGCCTTCCGGCCCGGCGTCTAGCGGATACGTGCCCGGATATGGAACCTTTCCCTCCCGGCCCAGTAGTTCCGCTCAGGCGGTACAACCCCAAGGCTTCTCCGTTGCTCAGCAACACGTTAGCACAGTGTGCAGAGCAATGGAAACGTTGCAATCCGAATCACTGGGTGTTTCGGACGGTGACGCGGGGTTACAGACTACAGTTCGCGAAAAAACCCTCCCTATCCAGCAAGGTTATTTATACTCGAGCCCGCGGCTTGAAGGCCGATGCCTTGAGGGAGGAGATAAGCTCACTATTGCGCAAGGGCGCTATAGTGGAGTTATCACGCGACCAGAGCCGTTTAGGCTTCTGGAGCCGTTATTTTCTGGTTCAGAAAAAAGGAGGGGGGCTGCGTCCGATTATGGACTTACGTGCTCTGAACAAGCACTTGAAAAAGTTCAAATTCAGGATGCTGACGTCAGAGTCACTGATGAAATCAGTGAGACAGGGGGATTTCCACTGTTCAGTGGATCTGAAGGACGCTTATCAGCACATCCTCATTTACCCCCCACACAGGAAGTTCCTGCGGTTCGCCTTCGAGGGGCGCCTGTACGAGTACACGGTCCTCCCTTTCGGTCTTTCTCTGAGCCCTCTGGTTTTTGTGAAAGTGACCGAGGCAGCCATTGCTCCACTGAGGCATCAGGGAGTCAGGCTGGCGAACTACATAGACGATTGGATGATTTCCGCCGCCTCCTGCTCAGAAGCGGCGCGCCATACCAATCTGGTGTTGTCACACCTGAAGGCCTTGGGTTTCAACGTCAACTTTGGCAAAAGGATGTTGTTACCCTCCCAGCAGATTTCCTTTATAGGAATATCTCTGGACTCGGCCACCATGTCCGCTCGCCTCTCCCCGGAGAGGGTGGACAGGTTTCTGGCTTGTCTCGGCTCCTTCCGACTGAACCAGGTGGTCAGGTACAAGGAGTGCATGAAGTTGACTGGGCTGATGGCTTCAGCAGTGCAACTTCTGCGTCTGGGCAGGTTTCATATGAGACCTTTCCAGCGGTGGTCACTGGCGCTCAGGATTCCTTCCCTGCAAGGGTACAGGAAGGTGACAGTCAGCCAGGTCTGCATGGACGCTCTGGTCCCATGGAGGGACCAGGCGTTGTTGACAAGTGGGGTCTCCATGGGCGAAGTGGTGTCACGCAAGGTGATCACCACAGACGCCAGCCGCTCGGGGTGGGGCGCCACCCACGAGGGGCGCTCAGCCAGGGGTCTTTGGACCCAGGCCATGTTGGAGTACCACATCAACTATCTGGAATTAATGGCGATCTACTTGGCGCTCAAGCATTTCGAACCATTTCTCCGGGGTTGCCATGTCCTGATCAGGACGGACAACACGGCGGCCCTGTATTATCTCAACAAACAGGGCGGCCTCTCCTCGCGTACGCTGGATCAGCTGGCGCGTGAGATGACCCTCTGGTGCTTGCCTCGGTTGAGGTCCATCAGAGCCTCCCATGTCCCGGGCCTTCAGAACGGCGGCGCCGATCTGTTGTCCAGGGGGGAGCCTCGTTACGAGGATTGGTCTCTCCACCCTGCGGTGGTGAGGCAGATTTTCTCCAGGTTCGGTCGACCGCGAGTCGATCTCTTTGCCTCCCAGGAGAACGCGAAGTGTCCCCTTTACTTTTCAGTGAGGGGACCTTCTCCTCTGGGGATGGACGCGTTTGCTTACGAATGGCCACAAGGTCTTCTCTACGCGTTTCCACCCCTGGAACTGATTCTTCCCACTCTGGAGAGGATCAGATGTTCCAACCAGGAGGTTCTTCTGGTGACACCATCCAGGGGAGTGTGGAGGTCTCTGATCACCCCACTGCTCTCTCAACCCCCTTGGCGGCTTCCCTTGCTCAGGGATCTGCTGCGCCAGGCAGGGGACGAGATCTTCCATCCAGACGGCCTAGACCTGTGGGTTTGGCCCGTGAGAGGGAGAACCTGCTTGCAGCAGGCTTCTCACCGATGGTTGTAGCCACTATTCAGAGTGCTAGAGCCCCCTCTACTAGGGCTGTGTATGATGGAAGGTGGAATGCCTTTTTGGACTGGTGTGAGCTACAGGAGCCGGCTCATATAGCTTCGGCCCAGAAGGTGTTAGATTTCCTGCAGGACCGCCTGGACCTTGGTCTGGCGTTCTCTACACTGAGGGGTTATTTAGCGGCTATTGATGCCTGCCACCTGGGGGTGGCAGGCAAAGGCCTTTCTAAAATCCCTGAGGTGGTCCAGTTCATGCATGGTGTGGACCATTTGAGACCTGTGACCAGAGCCTTGTTTCCTGTTTGGGATCTACAAGTGGTTCTTGAGGGCCTTTGCAAGGCACCCTTTGAACCGATTGGGAGGACCTCTTTGAAACATTTAAGTTTCAAAACAGCTCTTTTGCTTGCCTTGTCTACGGCTAAGCGTGTGAGCGACCTTCATGCGCTCTCTGTGAGCCCTGATTGTATGAGGTTTCTCAATAATGACTCCAAGGTTCTTCTTAAACCTCATTTGAGTTTTATTCCTAAGAACCGAGTGGTCCCGAAGGAACCTGTTGTTTTGACGGCTTTCCATCCTCCTCCGTTTGCATCAGAGGAGGATAGGCGTCTTCATTGTCTTTGTCCAGTTAGGGCCCTGAAGGCCTACTGTGATAGGACGGTGGACAGCAGGTCTACTTCTCAGCTTTTCGTGGTCATGAATGCCCGTCAACGGAAAGCGGTGTCCAAACCCACTCTGTCGAGATGGCTTGTGGATGCTATTAGGTTGGCTTACACCCGGTCTGGGTCTGAAGTGCCGGAAGCACTTAAGGCCCACAGTACTAGGGGTGTGTCTACCTCTTGGGCTTTGTCCAAAGGTGTCTCCATTGAGGAGATTTGTGCAGCGGCGAATTGGTCTTCGCCGTCCACCTTTGCGACCTACTATCACCTGGACGTTGCGCCTTCTGCTATGGCGCATACGGTTCTGGGTGCTGCTGCCCTTCCTACTATGTAGTGGGGCGGCTCTCTCCCCTTCCTGAGATAGCATGCTGCTGTCTCTAGGATACGTGGGGGGACCCTGAGTTTTTCCCTTATATTATTGCAATTTTATAAGGTGGACCTGTGTCTGCCCTTAGTGCATAAGGCAGGCCTCGGTCTGTCAGGGTCTTTTTCTGTCTGAACACGCCCAGGCCCTGTGGGTCTGGGTCGGATCAGTCCTGAAAGGGGTCACGTCGGTTGACAGGACCTCCTTTCCGGGTGTGGTCGGTGTGCACGACAGTCTTGTCGGTTCATGACTTCTTGGGGAGTATATGAGTCCCATAGGGGGACCTTGTCTGGAGGTATGACAATAAACGTATAGGTTCCGAACGGAACCATGTTTATTTAATACCGGAGGACAAGGTCCCCCGAATAAAGCCCCTCGGTTCGCTAGTTGCGGGCGCAGAGGTGCGGCTTTAGAGGAAGTTATGATAGCCCGCAGGGCTTTTATACACTCGGGGGCGGCGCCCTCGTTTGTGATTGACAGCCCTACCGACAAATGATATTTCTCGTACGGGAGCTTATGAGTTTTACTCTGTTGCAGCGCCAGATGGCGCTGGTTATCCCATAGGGGGACCTTGTCCTCCGGTATTAAATAAACATGGTTCCGTTCGGAACCTATACGTTTTCACTACATTTGTGCCACGGCCTTGTATGATGAAGCAGGGCTTTGCTTTGCGAAAAAATGTACAAATTTGAAACTTGGAGATACGAGGTTTCTGCTCAACAGTGACGATTTACTTTGTTGGCCGCCCAGGCCCCAAAATGGAACAAAGGCCGACATTTTATTTATTTATTTTTCCTAAAGGCCAGGAATGAACCGGCCGTTCGGGAGATGTCCTGCTTTTCCCAATGGCCAGCATGTCCCTGGTAGAGAGAGAGAGAGAGAGAGTCAAATCACCTGGTCTCGCGTGTCGGCCTCCTGTCCTTGGATGACCTGCAGCTGTTTCTCGTAGTTGGAGCACATGTCACAGCGCCGGCCCAGCTTCCTGCCTGCGTTCTTCACCTAGTAGTCACATGATCACATCACATGACCACCCAGGTTAATGCATAGTCACATCAAAATGTTCCTCAACTACCTTTTTTCACTGCCAAAAAACTAAATGAAATCTAAGCTATGATGACTAAAACTAAGACTACATATATTTACAATTTTAGAGTCAGAGCATAAAAACAGAGAAGAGATCAAGTAGAACTAAAAGACAAGTCATTTTATGTTTGGTTGCACTCGGCTGTCACGCTCTGAGAATAGAAGATCTACAAGCTCACAACGCGTCGCTCTGCAAGCTAAGCTCACGCACTGTGAGCTCGTAGATCGTCTATTTTCATCAGTGTAAAATCAGGCATTACAACGCCATCAAGGCCTGCCAAAATGTTGTGTCCGGGTAGCTCAGTCGGTAGAGCTCTTGCCTTAAGACCACAAGGTCATGGGTACGATCCCGAGCACCGCCAACTCAGCGCATGAGTAGCACGGCTTGGGTGCAGCAAGTCATGGGAGCTGATGGTAGGTGTGGTGCTCCACCTCAGCAATCCATCTCCCAGGGATCTAGCGCATTGTAACAGGGACAGACTCCTGCGTGTTACCGGCTGATACCGACAATAAGCCACTCCCGACCTACTTAATTACTTCTTTTACACCGACACACAACTATGCTTAAGTTAGTTTTCATATAACACAGTAATAAAGCATTTATATCACCTAAACAGTGGCATTTCATTATACTATTCAGTTTTGACTCGTATGGGCTTGTGATTTGCCTGTCTACCCTATAGTTAGCTTAATACACTAATATTTGTGTTTTGTAGAAATAGCATTGATATTTTGTAGAAGCAGGAACAACAGAAAGCAATTACACTGTAATCTAAGGTAATCTAAGGTAAGCCAGTAAGGAGGTAGGGTACATTTAATATTGAATACTGCTCAAGGCATGAATTTGTTTTATCACTATCTATTCAATACATTCATTTATCAGTGTCCCCACTATAACCTCTCTACCAATTAAACTATGTGAGATTGTATTTGACATTAAACCGCTTTCGATTTAACCTATCCAGGGACAAGCCATTAGAATTCTAAATATATTGTATTAGCACTTAAATATAATTTATATTTCATCACTTCTCTTAAATGTGCTACCCTGCATATAAAATGCTACTCTGAACCGTACAGCATAAAGTTTCTTTGCACCATTATAACTGCCATTTCCCATAACTTATATTTAACCTTCAATAAAGGGTATTTGTAGTGATCCCCACAGGGATATGAAACACTGCATTTGACAGAGCGATGCACACGTGGAGCCACTTGTCTTTCAGTGTCTTAGCTCAGAGACTAATCTGTCTGTTGGAATTGCACGATAGGGAAAATGACGTTGGTGTCCCTTCCTCCAATTTTCCTTGGATGTATGCGGAAGAAGCGTGCTTCAGAATTCCGGTATCTTGCCTTCCATGTTGCCTTCCTTTTTTTTACAGACGCCCCAGCGCCGGAGGAGGCCTCTACCTTTTTATGCCTATGAATAAACCCCTCCTATACATATACAAACACCTCTTGCTGGAGCAGGTTCCACTCGCTGTCGCTGACCAGCCGGTAGCCGCCCGGCGGCAGGTAGGCGTTGTCCACGGCGTGGGAGATGCTGGACAGCAGCGACGCCGTCTCCTCCTGCTCGGGCGTCATGGCCTTGATGGCCTTCTCTTGGTCCTTGGTGAGCAGGAAGTGGCTGGACGTCAGCTTGATGGAGCTCACCGACATGGAGTCGCTGCCAAAGCCCTCCGAGGCCCCCCCGCAGTCCGCCCCCACCAGAGGCCCAAAGTCCGACTCGTCCAGGTGGCCCGCCGACTTGGCCTTGTAGCTGTGGCCCCCGAGGCCCCCGAGCAAGGAGGAGGAGCCCAGGCTGTCTGTGGACTGGACCCGCCGCAGGCTGTCTTTGTAGGGGTCCATGGGCCCCCCGCCGGCCACCACCTCCGTGTCTAACGAGTGCATGGAGCCGTGGGCGCTGTGGTTGGCGTGGATCTGAGAGAGAGAAAAAAGGGGCCGTGGTGATCTGTAAATAAAGGATTCTTCTCGACATTTTACATTTCAAGGAACCCCCGTATCATATGATGCATTAGGCCACTGACCCCCATTTGATAAGATTTGTATCTCTGGGACAATCTACACTGTACAATCCTCAGTGTTACTCTCAGAGTGAACAGATAGTTCCATTTGTACACACACTCATGTGGTACAGACATGTTAAGGGTCAATTTGGTTCATAACTAGCAATAGTTTCGCTGCCAAACCCCCTAAAGTACTCTTGGGGGTTCCGAGGACACCAAGTTCAAAATCAGTGCTATGAATTACAAAGAAATAAAATGCTTTTTGAATGAAAGGGGTCAAATGAATCAGGAAAGTCTAAAATGCTAAAACAGCATGCTTTCTTGAAAGGTTAATATAGTGCTGATTGACTTATAACCAGCGGAAGACTTATGTTATTATGTTATACTGCGGCATGTGCAAACAACATCCAGCATATAATATGATGTAAGCTGTGATAAGGAGGAATGCAGTGAAATGGCATGTTCTCCGTACCTCTTCAACACTTAGCCCCAGAAATAAATCATCCAAAGGCTCAGTGTGATCTCCCCTGGAATCCTCATCCAACTCCTTGACTTGACTAAGACTTAACCTTTCTTTCTCGTCTTCCTCCTAGAAAGGGAAAAAATAAACAGGTTTAGAAGTAAGTCTTACATTTACTCACAAGTGTAACCAATATAATCATGTAACTACAGTATTGATTATAAAAGTCCTCCTAATAGGAAAGTTACCCGACTCAAAACTTAAGATTTCTAGCAATCAGCTTATCATCTGAATTCCTTTCCCACAAACATTTTAAGAAATAAGCAGCAATGGCAGTTTACTGTACTTCACTTTACCTGGCAGATTGTTTCTTAAATAATTCAATTGAACTACTGTACTTTTTGAGTTATTTTCTCAGCTCATTTACATATTATTATTCAGCATACAGAGTAACTGAAAATATATATTTTTTCTCATTATTTATGATATGGAATTTTATGTACACTCCCGTTAGATTAATGTGTGTCTAGTTATGTACGTAGCATGTACTGTGCATGAATTACACAGTATTCTGCATTATCTTTGCACTATTAACTCTTTTACTGCCATGGAAGAGTACACTCATCAAATATATTATTCATATAAATAGTCATACAGCTACATAAACACTGTGATATTGTATACACTAGATTTCTATCATGCCTACTACATTTTTTGGGGTCCAAAAACCCCAAAAAATGGGGGGAAAAAAAAAATTCTTTTTTGAAAAAACATTTTTTTTTTCTTTTCAAAATGGCGGAAATTCTCGGGACTATCGGGCCTGGCAGGGAAAGACATTAAAATAATCTCGGGACTATCGGGCCTGGCATGCAATGAGTTAATAGCAACTCTTTATATTTGTTGGAAAATGCTAATTCTATTGGTTTTTTAAATCTTCTTAGCCTATTTTCCTTTTACCCACACTGCTGAGGAAGCTCAAAGTACACTCATTTCACTGCCTGCAATGTTTTTCCAAAGCTGAATTTTACATGCATAATAAAACACAGTGAAGGGAGTGACTACAACATAAAGGCAGTTTTTCTTTTGAGCTTTTATTAATTAAAATGTCATACCAGTACGAGTTGAATAACTACAAAGACAAAAATCCTTCATTAGAGAGGGAGGGAGGGAGGGAGAGAGAGAGAGAGAGAGAGAGAGAGAGAGAGAGAGAGAGAGAGAGAGAGAGAGAGAGAGAGAGAGAGAGAGAGAGAGAGAGAGAGAGAGAGAGAGAGAGAGAGAGAGTGTGTGTGTGTGTGTGTGTGTGTGTGTGTGTGTGTGTGTGTGTGTGTGTGTGTGTGTGTGTGTGTGTGTGTGTGTGTGTGTGTGTGTGTGTGTGTGTGTGGCCTCCATAGTAAAGGCGAGGGTGGTCTGGGTGTTCCCAATTTCGAATGGGTTTATATTGCTACACGGCTCTCCCATCTGTTGAATATGCTGAACAGTGATGACCAGTATGTGAGAATGCTTGCTCGTTCTTCTCTATTCTTGGACCTAAAAAGACGCAAGGTCCCTATGGCTCGTGGCTCGGACTCTAACTTCCTTGGTTTTAAGAGAAAACCAAATGGAAAACTGGACAGTCGCTCCCCTGGCTTTGGTGTGTGGTCAGACTGGCCGGACCTAAATGACTTGTGTTGCTGGGCTGATGTTACCCTGGAGTGGGTAGGGTCCAACTCTGAGGTGGTGGCTGTCTCAGAGAATGTTATATCTGACCCCAGTATCTCTGTGAGAGCAACTATGACTGTGTGTGGAACAGAACACCATCTTCCACTGATTAATGCCCGAGGTCGCCTCCTGTGGGCACAACAGCAAAGGCAGAGGCAGCACTGGACTCAGTTGAGATTGCAAGGGAAGACTGCATGTCTCCCTGATGCAGACCATTCTGTCTCTCACTCTGTGTTAAAAAATGTTGCCATAGATGAGTGCATCGTTGTCTTTACTTTGAAAGCAAGATTACAGGTTTTACCAACTAAACTTAATCTCTCCATCTGGTTTCCAGGCAACCATGCTCCTCACTGTATTCATCATGGCAATGAGCAAATAGCCGAAACCATGTCCCACATCTTAAATGGTTGCCATGTATACAGGGGCCTCTACATATGTAGGCACGACAGAATTGTAGATTTGATATCAAAAGATATCTCTTCTATTTTTAGGTCCTCCATCATACTGTATAAGCACACTGCTGTGAAGCCGAGCATGTTTAACCTGTGTAATGATGATTCTATGTTCTCAAATATTACAGCTAACACTCCTGATGTCTTTGTTGTAAATGAAACCCTTAGGGAGGTGTTTATTCTCGAGGTCGGCTGCACTTTTGACTACAGCTTGGAAGAAGCCTTTCTAACCAAAGTGCTGAAATATCAACAGCTAGTGCAGACCATCTCACAGCTAGGCTACAGATGCAAACTTTTAGTTTTTATCTTTGGCAGCCTAGGGCATGTGCACAAGTTGGTTGTGAGGCGCTTACAAATGGCAGGCCTCTCCAAAAGGAGGGCCAAACAGTTAGCAAGGTTTTGCTCAGTGTCAGCCATTATAGGAAGCCGCTCAATTTGGAGGAGGCGTTGCTTCCTTTACCCATGACTTATGTCCGCTGTCTGACATGTATTGTATGTAACAATGATTAGCCATTTAGGCTCTTTGTAACTGGCTGTTCTTTCATATTATCTGACTGCACTGTCATTGTTTATGACCTTTGTATGAGGCTTTCTTGTACTTCTGTTTATGTGGTCATAAATAAACATTTCAAATGTGTGTGTGTGTGTGTGTGTGTGTGTGTGTGTGTGTGTGTGTGTGTGTGTGTGTGTGTGTGTGGGTGTAGGGGTGTGCAATTCTTTTTTTTAAATAGTGAAAATAGCTGATCTAATAGACTGCAACTCGACGCACCACGGCACATTGTGAACTTGTAGATCATCTCTTTTAGCTATGTTTGCGGTATACCTTTTTACAATACAGCTTAAGTGATTAATCAGACTAATCAATTTTGTTTAAAAAGTAAATATAATCCATCTATAATTCTACTGTAAATACCATTTAGTTCTTATTTTATTTTCCAAATGTCTTATGATATCTTTTGAGTATGAGTTGTAAAAGGGACCTCAATTTAAACAAGTCCAAAAGCTTTCTTGTGGTGTTTATCTTTTTAGTTGACCTTGTTGACCTGTACTACAGTCCTGTACTTTTCATATGCAAACCTCTAATAAAGTCTTCAATCAATCAATCAATCAATCAATCAATCAATCAATCAATCAATCAATCAGCCAATCATTCGATTACAGATAATCAACAGAATAATCGCTGATGAAACAATGGACAGTTGCAGGCCTCATCGTACCTGGTCTTTCTTCTTGATCTCCTCCACCTGTCGGAGCTGCTCTGAGGACAGCACGCTCTCTATCCTCTGCATGTCTCTCATCAGCATCCGCTGGGACTCCAGGAACTGGTCGTTGGCTCTTTGCCACGTGTGCTTGAGCTGGTTGTGCTGCTGCCGCTCCAGCTCCAGCTTGTGGCACACTGACGCACCAATGAAGCACCCAACAGACAATCAGAGAGTGGAAATGAGGCCAAGGCGAGAGCACCTTTATGACGTTATTTTTATGGCAGGGGTCTTCGACGTTTTCAGGCCAAGGACCTCTTAGTTGCGAGAGAGATGAAGCAGGGGCCCCAACAACCTTTTTCATAGTTTCCATAATGGTTTCATTGCTTGATAGCACAATCCCTTTTCATCAGTGTATTTTGGATTCATGTCAATTTGTGTTTTCAGATATTTAACCACTTGAATAGTCAATACATTTCACTCTGTAGTACTAGTATGCTCTTTTCCCCCTCTACACTAAGCCTCTTGTGAGCCCTGTAGTAACTCTGAGGACCCCCTGTTGAATACCCCTGTTTTATGGTATTTTAAGACAGAGAGGAGGGACGATGTGCAGGAAGCAGCGGTCATCGCCGTGCTGGCGTGTGCCGTGTGGTGGACATTTTTGTAAAATTACATTTTTACCACGGGCATACAAAATGAGCGGACAATAAAATGATCAGAAACACATAGAGCTAGCCCTGAATGACCATAACAGGTCTGTAACTCTGAGAGTGTACAAATGCATCCATTTGGTTCCATTTGTACACTCTCAGAGTTATGGGGGTCCTTGAAAATAAAACATTTGAGAACCACTGTACTAGGGGTAGGCCTGTGACACTATTTCAGTGTCATAAATATTCTGAAGAAAACCTGGAGACTTGACATCATTCAGTAATTGGGTCTTATGATCAAAATAGGTAACAACTAGAAAGGTGCAATTCTGGGAAATTGCAAGTGTGGTTGCAGTGACGCGAGTCGCGAGGAATCCACTGGGAAATTAATTTCGTCTTACAATTTGTATTATATATTGTGATGTCAAGTGAAGCATGACCAAAAACTTCACTTCTCTGTTGAGTAAAAGTTAACAAAAAAAACTCGGACCTAGAACAATAGTGTGTATAGCAACCACACTAATTAAATGATGTGTAAAACAGAAAAATCTCACATTTGCCATGGACAAGACCAAGTCTTTGCCACGGACACGTTTGTCTATGTAGGGACTAATTGGTGACCCCTGGGGCAAGAGGACAAACCCGGCTCCCAAACCCGGGAATATCAAACCCAGAGGGTTTGAAAGCAGAAGAACCAAAAATAATAAACTAAATGGAGCGCTGACCTTCGTGGAGCTCTTTCCGTAGCTTCTCTGCATCTTCTTGTAAGACAGACTTCTGAGTGTTGAGCACGGCCACGTACATCTCCAGGTCCGTACGACAGGACTTCTCGGCCTCCAGAACGTGGTTGAGCTCCTTCACCTACAGTACGTACACAGGGCACACCTCAAACCTTTGGCATTGTTTGTTCAGGCTATCTTTTGTGCAGATCTATAAGCTCGCAGAGCTCCACTTTCTGCCGCACTGGGAGCTTGTACATCTGCTGTTTTTGAAAGTTTTTGAAAATTTTGAATAAGTTCTCATTTTCTTCGGGGGGGGGGGGGGGGCACATCCAACCCCAAACCAATACCATGTTTAGTACAATGTAAATGCTGTAAAACACGTACAGTAAACAATGCAGCCTTTTTCCTCTACGTTACACAAACTAGCTGCTGTTTTATTTTTCTACCACTGCGCCACCCGAGCACCCATGCAAAGAGAGATTTAATCAAAGATTAAAGATTTGATTAAATCTCAATTTGCACTATGGCTACGAGTTGTACGAGTGCTTTATTATCTTTTAACTTGCATACTGGGGGTGAGCCACCGTTTGATCAGGCAAAACCAAGCAGCCTTCGGTCTTCAACATAATCCGCCAGAAAAATATTTTGGACTGATGCATCTTCTAATCTCTAGCCAAGGAAAATATTTGGATGTAACCAATCTCTGGCCACATTTTATCTGAAAAAACAACCCTTTTTGAGACCAGCAAACCGTTTGCCAGAATCTGCAACAACCGCAGTGAAGAGTTCACTGTATAAAGTACATTCAAATTGAATTTGCATGGGTGGGATGCCTCAATGCTCCGTGACCACAGTGCATTATCTGCCAGGGTACAGGCTAATTGTGACTTGGCAAACTCAGAACGCTACAGTATGTATGAATAATGGATGAGCAATGAGAATTTAATTTAATTAAATTACTGCTGATAAATGAAAGTCGTTAGGCCATATGCATTTTCAATTTGCCTCTATTGACACATGCATATATTAAAAAGAAACGTGCAATCTGTGACTTTTAAGTACTACCCCAGGATTCGAACAGGAGTCTCCCGCATGAGACAAATTTCTACTGCTCAAGAAACAGGCAATTGCCGCTTGACCTGGGGAGATATTGTTACGCTACTAATAAGCTTCAGACAGTCCTACTTGTCAGCCAGTGGGCGTCCCACCCAACACCAGGGTATATACATGTCTCAATGAACGGAAGAGTAGGGAGACCACCTCAACGAAGTGTCCTTGAGCAAGACACTGAGCAGGTTGGTGCCTTGCATGGTGTCCTCCGCCATCGGTGTGTGAATGTGTGTGTGAATGTAATGCACAATCTATGTAAAGCGACTTGGATAGAAGGCGCTATATACTGTAAGTGCACCATTTACAGTATAACAATTCTGACAAATGGGAAGATGGAATTGTACATGTTTTCCACAGGAAGCCAACTGACTCATGTCAATAGTAATCAGATTCTCAGCAACATCCTTTGTCCATTTGGGCATCAGAGACAGTGCACCAACCTTGGAGGCTTCCAGCTCCTTCACCCGGTCCTCTGCAGTGGACAGCTTGGTTTTAAGTGCTGCTATCTCCGTCTCCAAGGGCATTACGACCGAACGCAGCTTCTCTGCGTCCTCCTGGGCCTTGAAGAATGAAACACACATAATTCCATATACATGGGGTCTTCAACGGGGGTGTCCTCAGAGTAACTACAGGGGGTCCGACAAATCTTTGTGTGATGGGGAACATTAGTCGAAAGTGGCAGATCTACAAGTTCACAACGCCTTGCAGTGCGAGGTGTTGTGAACTGGTAGATTTGGTATTTTCGGAGAGTTGGCGTTATAGAGGGAACAAAGTACAGGGCCAACGGTCAAGTTGTCTAAATATTGAGGATTTAATAGATTTAAGCTGGTTGCACACTGCTGTGTTTTTTCGTTGCGTTTTATAAATCTGAAATCCGCAAAAAAGAAAATTCAGGCCAAGGAGAGCGAGAGGACAGAGAGAGAGAGCAAAGGGACCCAGTGGCGACAGTTGCGAAAATCAGAAAAAGTCAACTCTGGTCCGAAAATAAATACGAAAAGGACGGCAGTCTGCGAACATGATTGACATAGCGTGAGGTTGATTTTTTTATTACGTGCTCTGAAATTCGCTCCGATATTTGAAAAAAATCACACCCGTGTGAACTGAGCGGTGGTTTACCCACCTCATAGATCATGTGTACCGATTTTTGTGACATTTGAAGAAAATATGTAGGAAAAGGAGCAAAAAGTGTGTTTTGGAGAAAATTCAAGATGGCGGAAAATCTATCCTGGCGCAAATGGGCGTGGCCTATATTCCGATCTACGGTTCAAGAGTTACGGGGCAAAACGTAAAGTGGGCCGTTATAGCGCCACCATGAGGCAGAGTGATGTAATTATTTTTCGATTCATTCTTAAAATCATTATGAATCTCCTCTCCGAGGTTTGAAACTGTAGCTCCTATGGTTTACGAGAGAAAAATACTTGAAAGCATTGTCCCATTATAAGTCAATGGGGACAATTAAGCGTCGTTTTTTGCCGATTACGTCGGCATGGTAAGGCGGATCGGAACGAAAGGTAATAGAACACCATTCCCGGCCGAGCCGCACATTTTGATGTATATATTGCGCGAGTGGCGTAAATGGTGCGGCACTAGTTACGCGCCGAAGTTTAGGCTACATACAGACAGACAGACACGGACGGAGACCCACACACACGGCCACGTATAGGAGCGTTGTGACCACCGCTCAAAAAGCGTATTCCCCAGAAAAACGCAGCAGTGTGCAAAGACCTTAACTGAAAATACACATTCCCATGAATCCAACATGCGTATTAATAGAAAAGATCATGTGACAACAACAAAAAAAACAATGAAGTGCTGTCACACTAGTCTATGAAGCTATATCTATGAAATCTATGAAAAGGTTTAATCTGCAACACAACTTTATACAGTATGTAGTGGGGGTCCCTGCTCCATCTCTCTCTCAGCTAAGGGGTCCATGGACTGAAAAACCTTGAAAACCCCTGCCATATACCACATGAGAGTTCTATGGTTACGACTCTAGAGGTTTACAGTTTATAGTCCTAAAAACCTGGATGTGAGTTTGCAACTGGTTCCAAGTTCCAGCTCTTCTGTCCCACAGGGTTTATGATTTACGATTAAAATACAGTATGTGGTTTATATAAGGCTAAGAGAATCTTACTTGTTCCACCACATACATTACTCCAGTTAATTTCTCAACAACGCTGTTATTTCCTTTTTTTACTTATAATGACAGCATGCATAATTCAACAAGACAAAACATTGACCTAGACCACAATGGAAGTCCGTTTTTGTTGTTGTTTTTCTCTAGATTTTGAATGAATATGTATTTGTTGCAGTGCATGACCTGTTATATAATATATTTTTGTTGAACTACACTATTCAACAAAACTTGTTTTCAGACAAGCTGCCATTGTTCTTGCACCCACTGATTACTCTGCAATTGACCTGTCCATTGTTGTAGCCTGGAGGGCTATTGGATTGGCTAATTGGAGACTAATTATTTGTAGTTAGGCCAATCAAAGATATACTTCATCCCATAGCCTGGAGTGGAGGGATGATTGCGCTGGAATTCAATTGGCTGGTTCAATGTTAGTCCAACTGGCCGACCGATGCTGCAAGTCCGTCGGTCAGTCGTAAAAAGTGTATTGATTTGTGGAAATTGCCATGCTGAACAAAACATTAATATTATAAACCTTTCGCTTGCTACAGAGATTATTTTCTTAATTTAAACCCCAACCCACTTCAAAAATGTTAACTGGAAATTTACTGTGGGAACGCATGCTGGAAAGAAACTTACAGTTTTGTCTACACAAAGACATCATCCTTGTTATCATTATTTACTTTTCTATTGAGCGTTGTTAGATGGTAGATATCCTCTTAGGTATAGGATTCTTGCAAACACACAATGGACATTTAAGTTTCTACTACAACAGATGACATCATTCTAAGTGTATGGTCATTGTTAGTGCTACAGAACCATTCTTCTCTCCGTGCTGTACGAGAATGGGGTCTGTGACATTTTGGGCCATGCCCAAACTGTTCGTTCTGTCCAAGACGAGGTGGTGCTCATAGTTCAGGGACCCGTTTCCTGTTTCTGTAGAATTATACGGGGCTGTCCGACTGTTGTGATACCAGAAACGATGTTCTAAATGTCACATTTTGCTAAAAACTTTCCTTATTGACACAATTCAACCACGTTAAGTGAGAGAAGACATGCACATCCCTAACCCAAGCAATAACGCTTGCTTTATTGCACTAAATAACTCAGTAACGTTTCAAGCACAAAGCTCTTCCTCAGACTGGAGCCCTCAGTGTGCAAGTGTTTATTTATTTATTATAACAATTCAACCATGTACCAGACCCTGTCTCAAGGACAGTGAGTCTGGGAGATGGCACTTGAAAAGTGTTATCACAATATATATCGGTAAAACATTATTTCTGGTTTTCTCTAAAACTTAGAAGGAGCACTTAACTCTTATAGTGCCAATCCCGAACTAGTTCAGGATAGTTTGGACCGTATTAACGTCCAGGGTGCCAATCCCGAACTAGTTCGGGATTTATTATTTATTTTTATTTTTTTCGAGACGGGCCGGCGGGCGTCATCTGTTTACACGGCCCGCGAGAGCGTCGCGCCGCCGATATTTGCCATCCACTCCAATGCAATCCAGGATCTTTAGAGCTCATTTTCTCTGTTCCATGCATATCCATGAGGTGTGCAAGGTTTAATCACGGCTAAATCGCCGAAAATAGGGCTTCTAAAATGCTTGGTAGCCAATAGCTAACTTCAAGCTAACTTCATTCTGTTCCTGTTCATGCACAAAGGAAAGTGTCATCATGGCTGCGCAGGGCTTGTGCATATACAGCATATGTCTATGGTGGATTCTATGGCCATTGGGCGCCCTCTAGTGGTGATTCTGGGCACTGAAAGGGTTAAAGGAATAGTTCACCCCCAAAATGACTTTTTTTCTATTGATTTTTCTATCAAGCCATGGAGACTTGAGTTCAATAATATTTTTTTGTATTTGTCTCATTCCTAAGACAAAAATGTGATTATAGTAAATTTACCCAGACGGTTTCCCCATCCAGTGTCATGTATTTGGGTCCCCTTCCAGGGACATGCATTTGGGTCCCCATCCGGAATCAAAGGGGGTAAATTTACTATAATCACATTTTTGTCTTGACAAATGACAAATAAAAAAGAAATATTCTATGGCATGAGTAATCAATAGCAAAAAAGGCATTTTGGGGGTGAACTACTCCTTTAACCCATTTTCAACCTTATCTTCATATAATTGGTCATCAATTGACATAAAAGGATTCCAAACAAGCCTGGTGGCTTCTTCCTCTCCTTCGTATTTAGTTTCCTTGATATGTATTGTTTTATTTTTTTTATAACAATGTGCTAATAAAACTAAACTAACTAAACATCATCAATGCCATGGGGATTCCAAGCTAATAGAAACTATAGCCTTCCTCGTACTGGAATGTTAGCAAGCTGAAATAGAAGCCATTGTTCTTGCATTAATAAAAGAAAAATGACAGAGTGGAGGGATGCAAGAGTGATGTATGTCTACTTGTCTGTCTCAAGTCTAATGTAGTGCAATGTTTGTCTTTGTAGCCTTTATAAAGTATTGTTTGTTTAATATGTGTTATGTAACCACACTTTAATGATGATGAATGATGTCGCCGTTGGTGGAACCAAAATGTGAAAAACTCCAGTGGTGTCCTTTAACCCACTAAGACCCACTTAAACCATTATTTTTTAATACTTTGGCTATTCAAAAATAGCAGATATACAAGCTCATAGCGTGGCACAGAGTGCCGCGCTATGAGCTTGTAGATCTGCTATTTTGTTTTTAACTTGAAAATGTGTGCAAATCTTTGAATATATATTATTTTAAAGCGAACACTTTTAACTAAAATCTTTTCTTCTGGGGGTACAAAATATCTTGATGGGGGTCCGCGGTCAAATACATATTATTCCAGGGGTCCTTGACATTAAAAAAACTTTGGGAGCAGCACATGTACAGAAACATACGTTTTTCAGAAAACCATTAGGATTTAGAAGACATTTTTAGGTATTTTTCAGGTTTAATGGGTTAAAAACGAGGCTCACTTTCTTCATCTCGTCCTCGAGGTTCTCCTCCTCCTGGCCCTCGGTGAGCCTGCGTCTCAGGTCTGCCATCTCCCTCTCCACGGCCTCGCGGTACTGGTTCCACTGGGCTCGCTCCTGCTCCAAGCGCTGGTGGAACTGCACCTCATACTCGCACACTGTGTCTGGAGAGACCACACACACACACACAAGCACTTCAATTTTGGCTATTTTGAAGGCAAACGGCCATCCCACACTAAGAATTATAACTCGTAACTATTTTGATTGCATGGCTGTCAGCGCTTCTATCGTCTGAAATTGCTCTGAAACTGATCTCAAAGATATCATTCAAGCACCGTCGTCGTCATAGTTGTGGTTACACTTGTGGTGTCAACTCTGCCATCAACTTGAGTTAGAACAAAGTAAATATATATATTTTTATAGTTATCGCTCTTGGTGTGGAGTCTGTGGACAGCTCTTAACGGCCTTTCCAATCAACCAAAAGTGGTTGATTGGAAAGGCCCTGCATCTACAGCCATTCCCAACACTGATAATCCCTCGCTCCAGGCGAGCACTGGGTGAGCTTAAGACCTCACATGCCACAACATATTTGTTGAATATTATAGATTAATGGAGGCAAGCCAATAGGAAAGAAGGACTAATGAAATGTTTTGCCGATATCGTTAGGGAAATTGGAAAAATTGCATAATCAGACATAATTAGCACATTTCAGAGTCCTGTTTTGTTTTGCCTGTTATAAAAGCTTGCCAACTTTGCCACTGTAATTTGATTTAAATGAACTCGCCGAGTAAAATATGAAATGCCTGCTCATCGCTGGCCGTGGGATAATGGAGAAGCATGCGTTTCTGTGTTGAGTTTCAGCTTCTCTGGAAAGCAGAACAAGTAAATGGGACATGGCGGTCTGTTTGCAGCAGGGAGAGGATGTGATGTTGCTCATGATGCGTGTTTAAAACAATGAGGAGTCAGTCAGTCAGTAGCTTACATTCACTGTGTTACAGACCAGCTCCTCCAGGGCCATAAACTGTACAATATTGAAAGGCATAATTTTTTGAAAGGTATTCAGACTGTGTAACTAATTTATTTAAATTTATTTGTGTGTTTGTTCACAAATGTATATTTACAGCCTGTTGTTGGCGCTTGGCAGATACAGTACGTCAAGACTTGAGAGAATATCTGTTTCCATACGGACAGATCGTAAATAACTTTTATACTTAACATTTGACCAATTAAAACCCTATTCTGGGGAAACATTCACCAAAAATAGCCGATCTACAAGGTCACAACACGTCACAAGTTCCACGTTTTGAGCTTGTAGATCTGCTATTTTTGGTGAAGAGGCCTGGTGTACTGTTAGGCTGAAAAAGAAGTACAATGCAGCTCAGGTCCGTTTTACTACATCTAAGTGGTTAAACCGAAGTTGATTTTAATCAAATCTAAATATTATCAAATTATTCCTGCGGCACCCAAGTGACTCGCGTCAAGGCACCCTAGGGTGCCATGGACTGCACCCACTTTGAGAACCCCTGGTGTCTGTAAGGAGTCATTACATCAGCCAGCAAAATACGCAAATCTAGGTCAAATACCAATTAACTCCAGCACACCCACAGCTTTGGACTGACTCTGGACTCTGAAGCATGCTACCAAGTGACCAGCCCAGCTCTCCTCATTGTTACTTTAAACCATAATGTATGGCATTCTCAGCCAACTTATGATTAAGTGTCCATGTTCTCACCTCAAAATTGTGGATTAAATCTTCAAATGACCGGATCACAGATCATCACACCGAGGCAGCGATTGATTAACTTCCAGTAGTCTTTATTGGATGAGATTTCTACATCACGATCCTTTGCCATCAAAGTATTCACACAAAAAAATGCAAATAATGGTCCATACTGGGCTACTAATTGGTAATATACGTTACCTTTCATGATGGCCTGCAGTGAGGCCACCTCCTCCTGCCACTGGCTGCGGACCTGGTCGATGGCCTCCTGCTTGGTGCTCTCCGACAGGGTGGCCACGGCCTTGATGTTCTCCATGTCCGCCTGGGACTGGGACAGCTGAACCTGGACACTGCTCAGCTCAGCCTGGGCCCCCTCCAGGGACGCCGCCTGCCTCTTCAGCTCCTCTGGAGAGATTAGGATAGGGTGGGTGGTAGCAATTAGTGGTGGAAAATTAAATCCATTCATAGATTAATTGCGATGCGGACATGGACAACATTCACAAATGTCAAAATAAGCTGCTTAATGTTTTTTTTGTTTTTTTTAATAAATGGTAATGGAAGTAAATGAATCTGTTTTCATAATGGATCATTAGGAAGCACTTTGTTTATTTGTCACACAGTGAGGGGAAAATAAATCATGTATTGGAATTGAGATGCATCGTGATGCATCGGTAATCAATTTATAATTGAATCGTAGCCCCTGAATCGGAATCGAATCGAAGGGTACCAAGAGATTTCCGCCGCTAGTGGCAATCCAACAGGGGTGGCGAGAAGGACGATAGAAGATGTCATGAAGAGAAGAGGAGGCAAGCGGGATCAAACGAGAGGGAATAGGGACCAGAATAAGGATGAGCGAGGGAGGGAGGAGGGTGGAAGTAAGGTAGCGGTAACAGTTGAAAGGGATAGAAGATGGGAAGTGAGTAAAACAAAGCAGGAGTGGCAGGGTTGGAGAGAAGCCATACAAGGGCAGTGTGTTGACATACTTTAAGAGAGCTACATAAAACTGGCTTAGCCAGTCTTTTACAGTCAGGACATGATATGAACATGACAGGAACAAAGTACTTCTGCACAGACAAGGGTCCCCGGTCCAAGGTTACTGTAGAGGTTTGGGGGTTAGTAAGTGAGGTGTAATCCTTACCTTCCTTGGACAGGTAGAGCTCTTTAAATTTAGCCCGTTTCTGGTTGAACTCTGCCTCCAGCTGTTGCTTGAGTTTGATGAATTCTGCCCTCTCCTGCTCCAAGGCTGCCACTCTCTGCTGGAGCACCCCTGGACATCAGAGTCAGACACACAGCACAGCAAGATTTATTAAATGAAAACCTGCTTTCTGATATAAGTCAGGAAGAAATGAGTTCCATAAACCAGTCTCAGACATGGATAAACCCCTGTGTTGGGCTGTTAATTGTTGAATGTAAATAATTGATGTGACTCATTTATTTTACACTGACTATTCATTGCAGTTCCAGATAAAATATGCCCTTGAGTTGGTCTGTTCCGGTGGAAATAATGAGATTGTATACAAGTAAGAAGTTACTTAAGGACTGAAATGTATTCCCTCAAGCATTCACTTAGTCACTAAATGAATCATTGAATGAGGGCTTCGGGCAGGTTGAACAGAACTAACAGAACTACAAATTAATAGTTTTGGTCACTTTTAGTAAAGCGCTTTGTACGTCATTGCGTGCAGTGTTGTGTACCGAAGAACACAGATCTACCAGCACACAACATGTCCCCGCGTGAAGTGTCCTGTACTTGTAGATCTGTGTTCATAAAGAGACAGTGATGGTAATCACAACAACTGAGGCCAAATGAGTCCCTGATTCCAGTGAAACAAAAACAAATCTTTACAGGCCTAAGCTTGTCTCCACAGTACACTAGCCTTGTCTTAGATGTACATCAGGTTTGACTTGATTACTTGTGTGCTGAACAATGCCAGGATTCAAAGCAATAACATAATGATTAAAATGATGTAGGGTGTATACCGGTAGCTAAATATGAGATGTTTTTAATTTCAGGCCTGGGCAGCTAGCGTAGTGTCCAGGCTGCCATTTCAGCCTGACAGCGGGGTCGCAGGTTCGACTCCCAATCGTGACGACCTTTCTGCGAGTCACTCCCCATCTCTCTCTCCCCATTTCCTGTCAGACTACTGTTCATCATCAACAAAGGCAGAAAAAGGACCACAAATATCAAAAACATAATAATAATTATTAACTACAGAAATGTTGCCATTGATCACAACTCATTTAACACCCTTTCTTAAAAAAATAAACATCCTAATGTCAAAATCCAGACATCCCAGCATCTGCGCTACAAAGTGCAGGTCTCGATATTTTTGTCGCACAACAGGGATGAAACAACAAAAATCCTGTCACAAGCTGTCTTTTGATCTGGTCTCTTACAGAGAAAAGCCTATTCATCTTTTAATTTTCTATAAATAGTCTGAAAATCCTCAAAGGCTTTTGCTCGACTATACCGCCTGAGTTATACTTGGTTGCTTGTGCTTTGTGTCACAAATTATGATTGCGGCTTAAAAACTGCATTGTATGGTTTTCACAGAAACATGGCTCAACGGACCCCTCGGTTCCTGGCCCAGAAGGACACTCCATTCACCAGCAGGAACAGACAAGAGTCAGGGAATAAAGAGGCAGATGGTGTCTGCTTCATGATCAATAACCTGTGGTGTTCAGATGAGCTGGTGATGATTTCTAATGGTTGTTCTCCTTATCTAGAACACCTCGTGATAAGATGCTGCTGTCCATTTCATCTCCCCAGAGAGTTTCCATCGGTTGTGACTCGTGATTACAGCGGCCATCTTTAGACCAGACCTGGCTGGCAACACGCAAAGCGAGTTACTGGATGAGTTTTATCGGTTACAGATTACACAAGGTGCACGGCACGCCTGAGAGTGCACCTTGTGTAATAATGGCTGCATCACTAACACTACACCCAGAGGATCATCAGTGACCCCAGTCACCCACTGTTCAGAGTTACCGTCCGGTATCAGGGCCGATGAACTATTTCTATCCCCATTTGACTTGTCCAAACCAAAGAGTCTAAACCAAAGATCCTGCGTTAAAAAAAAGGTGTGATTAATCTGGACAGTTCTGATCCAGGTAAAAAGTTCTGAAATTAAACCATGACTAGAACTCAAAATAGTGACATGGACTATACGGTACAGACTTTGACTCCCACAAGACACCATTGCACAAATACTGGTACACAACATACTATTCATTTTACAGCCACTTTTGTCACACACGTACACACCCCCCTATATTGAAACTTCTAGGCCTAACTGTATCTATTTTTGTCCACACTACTGGGTAGGCTCTAAGCACAACGATGGTACTACCTGCAATGTATTACAAGTATATGTGACAATAAATGAAGCCTTGAAGATTGAACCTTGAATTAGCAAGATAAGCCGGAATGATCCACCAGAAACTTAACAACTTAAACCCTAGCAGCCCTGTTCTGGTACAAATGTTCTGCGAAAATAGCAAATCTACAAGCTCATAACAATGTGAATTGTGGCAAAGTGATTCGGTATAGAGGGAAATACTACAGCACTACCTAGTATAGCTAAGTACTAAGTATACAAAGTTTAAGTGGTGAAAGTAGTGTGTTAGTGTGAACTGTGAACTGGAGGATGGAATATCAGCACTCACTTCAAGGTTTATTTATTTACAGGCTGTCTGTAATGAAAGTATCTTTACAGACAGGCCTCTGAGAGCAACTTTGAGGACCGTGCTGGTTATCTCTTCCTTCAGTTTTACTGCTACTGTACATCCAGAATTTACATTAACAATTTTTCAATAACTGTATATTAAAATATTAGAAAAATAAGCCCTTTCACTTTCCCTTTAACTAAAAAAACTGATTCTTAAATGTTTGAAAAATGTCACTAAATAGGAAGGAATTAAGCTGTCCCTATCAGCTAAAAACAATGTTATACATCAATGTGTACATGAAAGAAATATAGGTGCTGTCGTAGCTTTTTAATAACAGGGAGGGCCATGCTGAATGGAGCTCCCTCCACTCAACTTGAATCTTGACATTCATCTGGCTCCAGCAGGTCATTTGCACTCAAGTGTGACAGTGTGATTGGTGTTAGAGATACGGAAACACCTGTTCTGCAGTTTCAGTCAACATTACTGTCTAAAAGTGATCTACCGTGAGCACTGCATTACTCATAGTCTTTAGGAAAATGTACACCCACACATTAGCAAACGCCAACATCACCAGCCTAATAAAAGGTAAATGATGCAAGAAAATAGCGCTTTTATCCAAAAGCGCTTTACATAGATTGTGGTTTACATTCACACTGTACATACACAGATGGCAGAGGAAACCATGCAAGGCACTAGCTTTGGTCCAGAGCGTCAGCGAGTTCTTACAACTACCACATCGGGAGCAATTAGGGATTCTTGTTCAAGGACACTTCGACACTAACTCTGGGGGAGCCCAGGATCGAACTGGGAACCTCACAGTTGCCAATCCGGCCGTTCTACTGACCACTTTACCCCTGAGCCATTGCCGTCCCTAGTATAAGGTATGGTCTTGTTTCCAATGTTGATTAGTCCATGCACTCTTGAAATCAATGGTTAGGAGCGCACTTTCAAGAATGAATGAATCATTCATGTTCCCCAGGACCAACAACAACAACACTAAGATTGATTTGCCTGATTATCTTTTCCAGACCAGACTTACAAGTGCCAGCATCATGACATCAAGGAACTAAAACATACAAAGAGAGAGAGAGCAGTTGATAATGATACGTGAATAAAAGATTCCTCTGAAACCATAAGAACAGCTAACACGTAAAAGTAAACGTGTGTTATAAATACAATTTATTATTATTATTGTTAATGGACTTGGTAATACAAACGATGATATACAACACAACAGCAAAAACCTCCTTTCAATCAAGAAGGCAAAACTGAGGTTGTTGGTCCAGCTGTAATGGTGTTATAAGATCCGACATTGCACAGCCAGACAGTGCTGGGGCCTGGGCCCTTTTAATAGACTTGATAACTGAAAGACATTCTCGCATCCTCTTTTTACAGACTTGCATGACTAAACCTCATCATGTTCCAAAAGACAAGATCCACCATGATGTCCGCCTGCCTACGCTGAAAGGGTCTTTCATTTGCTTTGCATCCATCCTGTATGACTAACACATTCTTTTTTTTTTTGTTATCAAATATTTTTATTTTCCATAATCAAAAGAAAAATGCAATTAACAGACAAACAACACAAACAATAGTAAAACAAGAAAAGGAAAAGAAAACCCACCCACCCCCTTTCCCCGGACCAACACGGAATGTACAATAGTGCATGCCTGTGCTAGGCTGTTACCACTATATAGTGATTTCTTGAATCATAGCCTTAAGCTTATCTGCAATGTCCGACCACATATTAATGTTTTCTTCTTTTGCTCCGTGTAACCTTGCTATCGACTGCTCTAAATATACTATATCTAGAAAGGTTAAGGCCCACTGGCGAAACGTTAACGTATGAGGAGGTTTCCACCGCGTAGCTACCATCTTCTTCGCCGCCGTTACACCAGCAAAGAAGATGCGCTTGCGTATATTGTTTAGTTGCAACTGTGAGACGTCATTTAATAAAAATAAAGAAGGAGAAGATATGATATTGATACTAAAAATAGTTGAAAGTTTTGAGGCAACCATATTCCAGAATGACGACACATTTGGGCATTCCCAAACCATGTGAAGGAAGGTACCAATACTATTTGAGGCGCAGAGAGTGCAGTTGGGATTATTCAAAATCCTCATAGCACATAGTCTGCGGGGAGTTAAATAAATCCGATGAGACTAACACATTCTTGTGTACAAAACCACCTACGCTGTACAGGGTCACCAGAAAAACTGGCATTATGCTTATGAGATGTACTACAAGAGATTGATTAATATACATATACAATATACATTGTATACAGCTCTGTAACAGCTAAGAGATAAATTGGACAATCCACCGAAACAACACTTCATATAAGAGCATTTGGCACCCTTGTCTCTGGCTATGGGAGATACTTTCTCATATTAACAAAATTAGAAGGAAACTGTCAAATATCATAAAGACATCCCAGGTGAATTCTGGTTAACAAAGGACTTCCGTTAGCAAGAATGCAGTGGGATGTAAGTAAACTGGTATCGGCCCCCACACTGGATCTCAAATTAAACTTTTAGGGACTTTCCAGTGGTGGGTTAATATTTGTAAAAACAGACACGAAAACACTGCCAGACTGCCAGTGAATCATATGTATTGGTGGTTCTTGGCATTACTCCTGTCCTGTGGTGAATCTACAACAGGATAAAGCCCACCCCCAGTCTGATTGAATACTTCATTAGCAGTTTGCATAGGAAAAGCACAGAACAGCACAGTTCAGATGCAAGGTCTACTAATAGGATTTAAACCCAAGAAAGCACTATATGGCTTGTTTACATTGGGGTCCTTTTGTACTCAATTCATGGAGACATTAAATGACAAATATACACAGCACTATACAAAAAACATCATACAACACAGTCAGAAATCATAACAGTCAGAAATCAATCTGCAATCCATGGAGTCTATGTTACTGAACACAACCTAGTGTACTATACAGTCATAACCCACACAAGACCCTGTGACAGTGACAGTGTGTCTCCTCCATACATTATTACATAACAACAGGTTTGTGTTGTTAAATTTAAATGGCTCCAACAAACCTGTCAATGAGCTACATGTCAGGCCCTTTAGGTTAGATCTGTCAGCAGAGCTTAGATACACTAGCTGTCCCTGGTATTATATTATGAGCTAACGTTAGCTCCTATACCACAACTCATCATTCCAAAACAACGTCATTAGCAGCCAATGACTCTCTCTTTCTCTGTTGTTATTTGGGCGACAAGAAGCTGCGATATTCTCCCTCTGCGTGCATGTGTCACTGAAGCTAAATGCATGCAACAACGAGTAACTGCAGACATTAAAGATTAGCTGATAATAATGACAGCACAGTTGACACGTCGGCTGGCTGCTTGCTGCTGATGCTAGCTAATGTTTATGAGGCCGAGGATGATGCAGACAGAGGCCGTTGGCCTGGAATGCTTATAGATATCATATAAGAGCCCTGTTCAACACAACATCATTCACACATAAGCCTGCGTTAAAACCAGAACATCATTTACCGTCATGCTGGGACGGCCGGGGAGATCCCGGGTTGGCCTGATCGGCCATGGCTTCTTACAGTGTCTGGTGACAGTGAACACCAGTGCAGTGAGTGTGGATATAGAGGCTGCTAGGAGTGTCCAATACAAGAAGAAAACAGGCTAACATCACAACCGGCTGTCAAGCTGCCGCTGCTGCAGCGCCGTGGAGCGTTCCGGTCTGGTGTTTTCACAATAAAAGTTTTGATGACCACAGAACTGATAGGCGGGCACGTTGTGATATACAAATACACATATTTATAATATATATTTATTTTTATTATTATATTTTGTATGTATTTAATTGAATTTTAATTTGTATTATTATTATTATCTTTTTTTTCCACAATAATTCAATAATGGTTCAATAATGAACCATTCACAAGATGTGCACTGCATGTGCTTGATGATATTGAATGTTTTTATCTGGTGGAAACCAGATCTTTAAAGAGATGAGTTTGTGGCGAGACTTTCAGGCGACCTATTTGCCGATTGGCTGTCCATGTCACATGGCTACCGAGCTAGTTTCATGATTGGGAGCGGCCCTCCAGACGATGGGTGGACAGTACTGCATTAGGGCCAATAGCAGGGGACTTTACCTCTCCTCCAGACTATGGAATCCTGGACTGGTGTAATGAAATATTTTGTCCAGCAGGGAGCACCATTCCTTCACACTTCACAGGCCAGGCCCTGTGGTCACACATTTCTGGACACCAATGCCTGTGTAACATCCATGCATTCATACAACTGCGAGTCTGCCGCTGCGTGCTTGATTTGGCTGTACACGCTGACTTGTTCATCAGGAAACATGCTCCCTCGTCGATTGGATTTTACAAAACAGACCCGCGTCGTCACATTGAATCCTGTTTAAGAAGAGCTTAAAACACAACTTTCTAATGTTACATTGATGACGTGAGGAACGCTAAAGTCGTCTTGGTTACATAGTAGGCTATGCGAAAATAACAAAGCTCAGAGTCGCAAATTCAATGATCGCTGCATCAGCACACACAAAACACGGGCGTGAGAGAAGTAAATGAATGAAATGGACATCACGTTTAGCCGATTCAACGATTCCAAAAGTCATACGATTGGAAGTTATTGCTACATGCGTCTCGCTGTTGCTGCTGTTTTGTCAGGCAACAGCCAGGGTCCAGGGAGTGCACAGAATTTTAGAGAGGCATGGGCTGACATTTCTAAAAGGGCCTTTTCATACGGATAAAAGTTAAGGGCTCAAGCCCCTTTTGCTGTATGTGCGCACGTGCCTGGCGACCAGCGCATCACATTACAGACTTATCATTTCAATCCGTTTCTTTGCAAAAACACATTTCTTTTAGAAAACATTTGTATTCTTGTTTCTCCCAGTGTTATGGTTTTTAATGTGTAAATATAGCACTTTATTATGGGGAAAAACGTGTGTAGGCCTATTTTCCTTTTTTAAATCGCTAAAATAGCGCATTTTTGAACACATTTCCTTAACGGTTAACGGTTAATTAACTGATAAGGCCTGACGGTTATCGGTTAAGAAAAAATCTCCATTTGGCCATCCCTAGACATATAGCCTACAGTAAGTTAGAATATTATGAAATATACATGAGAAAGAACACCAACACTAACTTCAACACACCAATCCACCAGATTTTAAATTGACTGTGTGTCGATTCTTGTTTATGCTACTTTTTGTGTTGATAAATTTAATACCTAGGACCGCAATGGAAACAAGACCACAAGGACTTTTTTTGGTGTAATGACTGTAATCCTTTTTATACAAAGTGTTTTGACTGTGCTTATGCTGTACATTTCTGTTGAATAAAATATCCATCCATCCATCCATCCATCCATCTTCAACCGCTTATCTGGAATCGGGTTGCGGGGATAACAGTTCCAACAGAGATTCATTCAATTCAAGTATGCTTTCTATTTATTACTCAGTGCTCAGAACCGGTGTAGAGCCACTGTAGCCCGCCAACATCCAGTCCTTATATTGGGCCTACTCGTAACACCTCATCATCGCATGTCATCATCGACATGCGACATGCGACTTTAGGGAGACCTCGCCCTAAAGGGGTGAAATATTTAACTTCAATTTCCATTTTTGTCAATTAAAATGACAATTGGAGCCACACATCATTTCCTATTATTTAATTGTGAAATTTTATGAGGAGGATTTGACAGAAGATAGATAGATAGATAGATACCTTTATTATCCCAAGGGGGGAAATGTGTTGCCCAGAGGCAGCACAGCAGTATAAGGTTATTTACAAAGTTACAGAGAAGTATGAAAAAGATAAAAAGAAAAAACAAGAACAGAGTATAGATAGAGCACAGTAAGTACAGTAAGAGCAAGGTACAACAGGAAAGGGAACGAATATATGTACATAAAGTGTCTTAAAGCACGACTATCAATATAATACAGTGCCCAAATCAAAGTGACCATAACAGTCAATGCTAGTTAGTGCAACAACAAGTATCTCTACATCATGTCAAACACAAGCAGAAATACAAAAAAAAACTACTATCCCAACCTAATAGTGCAGTGTCCAAAGGTCAGAGCGATAAAAACAACTAGCAAAAGAAAAAGAAACAAGAAAGGGTGATGCGGCAAGACGCACAAAAAACACCCTCCCTGGAAGGTCCTTAGAGGTCAACAGCATCTGTTCACAATAAAATAAATAATATATGATCTGCATCGACATGGTGCTGCTGAATGGGATCATTTGAAATCAACTGATCTGTGCTGGAGAGAGGCCAAAACAGTGAAATATGCCAGTGTTTTTCAAACGTTTTAGCCTCAGGTCACCCCTGCAAGTTTAACTTTTTCATCCAAGGCACCCCTGAATTACATTGTTACTTTATAGAAACTTCACATTTATGCCATATTACAGTATGTAAATAGGTAAATCTTTCCCCCTAAGATACAGTCACGTCACAGATACAGTCACAGATAAGTCACAAGGAAAACTTAGACTATCCGTTTTGTGGCAAATACAGGTTTAACTGGACCAAACCATTACACAACACAGTTGCAGGTGCAAGCCAAAAGGCGCATTTATTCACAGATTTGGTTTACAGAGTGAAAGAAGCGGTGTAAATATCAAAAAAAATGTTCAGGGTTAAGGCAAACTGAAATAGTCTTCTTCTTTTCACTGAGGCATATACTAGAGTCTTTCTCCCCCCTTTCATTGATGACCTGTATGAGCTATGACTCAACCCTCTATGCCCACATAAGACCTCCAGAATTGAGGGCCGAAGTGGAGGCTATCTAGAACTTAGCCTTGTGTAGCCAGAATCCTAACCCTCAAGAAAAGTATAAGCAACCAAAAAGAAGCATGACATCTTGGGCATCACAATAACAGACCACAAGCTGCCATGGTCAAAACAACTGACCCCTGACCAGTATCTCCACCGGGGAAGGTCAGAAACTGGGAGCACTGAGGAGCCACTGTCTGCACAAGTTACAGGTGTACTATTCATGGAATAGGCCTCACGCAGCTGAATGTGTGCTCCAAAAACAACACATCTTGGTTTGCTTGACAACATCCAAAAATAAATCCCTCAAAATAATTGGAGTGGACCAGGACACCGGCTGTACAAAACGCTCCACAGCTCCACTTACCTCCAGGCAATGCTGCTGCCTCCACCATGCATGCACCAGATGACGAACCACCCGCCACACCAGACCATGCTCACAGCCTCCCAGACTCCAGAACAAACAGGATTCTTCTTCTGCGCACACTGCTGTCCGTGGCATGGAACAGCCTTCCCAGAGCCATGTCATCAGAACCATCACAGATAATGGTCTTCAGGCCTTCAAATGCAGAGCCCTGACCACCCCTCTCATTAACTGTTGAGCTGCAGGGAGCCTATAATTGGCCCGACTGGATATAACTGTATTCTCTGACATACAGTATACTGTGTACAGTGTGTGTGTGTGTACAGTGTGTGTGTGTGTGTGTGTGTGTGTGTGTGTGTGTGTGTGTGTGTGTGTGTGTGTGTGTGTGTGTGTGTGTGTGTGTGTGTGTGTGTGTGTGTGTGTGTTGTGTACATCTGCTTGTGCATCAGAATCACATGTGGGAAGATCCACATGGGATTGTTTCCAGATGTGAATATAACAGCACATTTTTCACAAACAAGACTGTTCATGGATGGATTCAGATGTGAAAGGTCATGTCCACATGCTTTTATATCTAAAATAAAATGGGTGAGGGATGTTCACCCGAATTCATATTGACCAATATTTTGCAACGATTTGCTCAATCCAGTTATGAGATAAATGGATGTTTTTGCATCTGTCATCCTTTAACATCCCTACTTCATAACAATCAAGCAAAGTCATAGTCATTTAACTTTTAAGCCACGCCGTATTTAAACTTTATCGGCTAAGACGTGTAGGAGGAGCTGTCACAAATGCCTGGCGTAACATTTTATTGGCAGCAAAGTTGGAATGCATATTCTGAATGTGCATACACTCAGATAGACGCATACTGTATCTGAGTTTACAGCATTCTCCACATCTGAGGGAAGAACCTTGAAACCTTATGTATGGAGCCAGGGGTGTCGCACCAAATTCTGGGCCCTGGGTACAAGGATTCACTCACATTTTGTGCTTTAGCTATTGAAAAATAGCAGATATACAAGTCTTTGAATATTTAAAATCCTTCTAAGGTTTTTTTTAAAAAGATATGTTTCTATGTCAGTGGTGCCCAATCTTTTTCATGTCAAGGACCACAAAATGATATGTATTTGGCCACGGACCCCCATCTCAAAATATTTAGTTCTTGGGCCCTGGTAACTCAGTACCACTCCCCCCCCCCCCCCCCCCCCCCTTGTGACGCCCCTGTATGGAGTCATCATGTGTGCTTGAACGTTTGTCTTTGTGTAAGAGGGAAGGTTTCGTTGAGCTAGCTATAGTATTTTAATCAAGGCAAAACATTTTAGGGCCTTTTTTTTTTTAAATAAACAAGGTTGCTGTAGCGTGCCGTTGTGCACTACTGCAGATACCCAAAATACAGCTTAAAGCTACAGTAACAATGAGTGCAAATTACGTTGGTTTTGAGAAATTGGCATGTAACGCTATAGGGCTAAGCGAGACAATGTATAGGTTTCGGTCATAATGAGTATCACATTTTGTCTTTTGTGAGACCACTCCTTTACAGAGCATATTAATTTATCACATTCCACAATGATGTTGTTGGTGGATGTTCATCTAGCCAAGGCTGTAAATTTAGAAGGCATGTGTGGCCTATACCAGCAGGAAGGCAGCATGTGGCATACCACATGATCAAACTCAGGTTCGTTCCAATGATATCTGTGACTCATTATCATTTGATATTTTTTTCTTGTCATGTAATCAACAGATTTTCATATGGGAAGGAATAAATGTCATTTCATAACTGTCCAAAATGTATGTGTGTGTGTGTGTGTGTGTGTGTGTGTGTGTGTGTGTGTGTGTGTGTGTGTGCGTGCGTGCGTGCGTGCATGCATACGTGCGTGCATGCATACGTGCGTGTGTTAATGTGAACCATGGCCCTGAAATATGTGACATTTCCTTTTTTTTCTCTTCAATGCAGTTGTGAAGAAGAATAATTGGATTGAGAAAATCTCATCTAAATTGTTACACATGCTTGCAACAGAAACGTGATTCAAAATTCTAAATACTCATTGCACACTAATCAACTGGGTGCTATTTCATGATGATGAAACATAGTTTATAAGTTATAAATTGTCAGTGTTTCTTATTCAATTGGTTGGGTTGGAAGCATATTCCATTTTCTTTCATTCATTTTCAGTTTTTTTTTTTTTACTTTTTTTTGTATGAGAGGTATCTTCTTCATTGCACTTGAACAATATGTCTGTACATGTCTTGTCTGCGTCAAATTTTAGATTTTCTTTTTTGCACACCATCATAAAGTTCTTTGTTATTTTTGTCATCAAACCCTATTACTGAATGTCAAGTATCCAGGCTTTCTTCAGAATTTTTATGACACTTATTAACTATGACACTATGGCACATTATGAGTCCAACTATAGTACTATTGGTTCTCAAAATGGTTTATTTGCAAGGACCCCCTTAGCTGTGAGAATGTTCAAATACAATCAAAGGGTCCATTTGGTTGCATTTGTACACATACCTGTTATGGTCATTCAGGGCTAGCTGTTTATGTGTTTCTGATAAGACACTCCTGTTATATGTCTGTGGGATTTTTTTCTTTTTTTTTAAGGTTTGTTTTGGGGCTTTCTATGCCTCTATTCGATAGGATAGCAGACCGACAGGAAATGGGGAGAGAGATGGGGAATGACATGTGGCAAAGGTCGTCCAGATCGGGAATCGAACCGGCGACGCCAGCAGGCACCACAGCCCAGCATGTGGCATGCGCCCTGACCACCAGGCCAGCGGGCGCCCCATGTCTGTGGGAAATTTTGAATTTTGACAAAGATGTCCACCACAAGCCAGCATGTTGATGACCCAGGCATGCACTTGAAACCTCCAATTACCACTTATGGTTATAATTATATATTTTCTTGCTTAAACTCCTGTCTAAATTAACCTAACCCTAATCTGAAGCCGTAACCCTAGAGAGTTATAGGACTGACAACATTTATGTCCTCACTATTCAAGACTTTATTCAGCTTTCATCTGATCCACATTGAGATGAATGTATGAATGACATTCGCACGCACGCACACACATGCATGCATGTGCTGTGCACACAGAAATGGCAGGAGATGGGGTGAGTAGTTACGTCCTTAGTCTATTAAGGAAATGAGTTTATAACACAGAGGCAGACCAAAGAATACATAATGACTTCCCCAAATCTTCTAATCTACAGTCATCAATATACAGAGCACTGTGACACAGCTGATAGAATCCAAGACTTCTCTGAAAAGTTAAGGTCACTACAGGGACACAAGAAGAGTGCGTATACCAAGGAAGAGTGGGCACCTCGATGCAAAATTTGCCATTTTGACCAAAATGTTGAAAATAATAATAATATGATAAAAATGGTCTTAAAGTATACATGATGTGATCATTATCAGAACTGAATAAATCCTTCAAGTTCTTGATTATGCAAATGTAGAAATATTAGACCATGATTGTTCAATCAATCATGTTCTAAGCATGTACACTTTATATTACTTAAGACCATTTCCCATATATATTTTTTTTTTTACATTTTGGAAAAAATAGCCACTTTTGCATCGAGGTGCCCTTATCACTGAAATTAAAGCCATCCCTGAAAATGTATGCCAATCATATTAATAGCATTATTAATATTCTGTTGTTTGCATACATTTATTAGTGGCCAAGGCACGAAGTGCCCGAAGGCCACTCATTGATATTGGACTTCATCTTCTTCCGCCACTTTTTCACTTGTGGCTTGACCGTGCAGTCGCTTTTTACGAAACTCGGCAGTATGGCAGAGGACCATGCCAAACGGCTAAAACGCGAAGCTTGCAACAATCGGCCAAAGGGTGGCGCTGTAGGAAGCCTTTGAAAAATGCCAACTTTGAACAGGTAAAGCTCATGCTCTGTTTCAGGTCCAGCCATGAAACCTGTACACACTTATGCGTCTCCTCATGCCGAACAACTTTTACACTCTGACTTTTGACCTCTGACCTTTACCTCTCCCACAAATTTGAATTATATGAAAAACAGTCAAAATCTATCTCCTCCTGGGATTTTCGCGTAACGTACGCAAGACTTTTTTTACATGAACTTTGGACCAATACGGTCATCACACAGCGGCCGGATTTCTTTTAAAGCGAAACATTATTTTTTTATAATTCACTGAATAATGCAGTTTCATGCAAATTATTCTTCTGCCTCTAAATCATACATGCAAAGTGACACGTTCATGGCATTTGGCAAATATGTAGAGGGTTAGTCCAAATATCACTGAAAGCAATCTTACTCCAATTGGCCAAAGGGGGGCGCTATATGAAGCGTTTGAAAACTCAAACTTTAAAGGGGCATAAGTCATGCCTCGTTTCGTTTGAAGACATGCAACTTGCTTACACGCGTGCCTTGACTCAAGCGGAAGACATCTGTGTCTTTGTTAAGTAAGCTCCGCCCTTAGATTTTCCGCCATTTTGAGCAGTTTGTAAAACACTTAAACCCGCTTTTATTCCGGAACTTTCGCGTCACGTGCACGGAACTTTTTTTACATGAACTTTGGACCAATATCTAAAGATCTGTCAGATCGGATTTTTTTCAAATTGAAACATTCATTTTTAATGATTCAATCATTATTGCAAGTTGTATGCAAATTATTCTTCTGCCTCTAAAACATACATGCAAAGTAAAATGTTCATGATGAACTACTGTGGAGGGTTAGTCCAAACATCGCTGAAACCAATCTTACCCCAATTGGCCAAAGGGGGGCGCTATATCATTTTGAAAGAAGGCGTCAAGTACATTAAATGAAACCTTTTTTTTTTTTTTTATGACAGGTCTATTATGTCTGACTGCCGTAGTGTAGTGGTCAGTGCCTGTGCCTGATATACGGACGGTTGTGAGTTCAAACCCCTCATCGGGTTGAGTTGATGTTAACATCCTGTATGCCCTTGGCATGTATGTATGTCAAACTCTTTAATGTTGACACGTCTGATCTAACTCCAGATCACGTTCATGTTTAAAATGAGCCCTTCTCTACCGGCCGTTATTTTTCTGTTCTGAGTGAAAGAAAATATGATCATTCGAAAATGTCAGAAATACTCAGATTACATTTACTCAGGTTGATTTCACCCCAAGCCTCCAAAATATAAAAAAGAAATCAATAAAATCAAGGCACTCAGCCTACATAGAACTTTTTTTTTTAACAAACATGGTTAATAGATCCTGTGGCTGCCTAGTGTAGTGGTCAGGGCATATGCCTTTCATGCAGAAGGTCGTTGGATCGAATCCCGCCTGGGGTTTATACAAGTATAAAACCGTGATATTTGGTAGACTTTACAGTTTGGTTCCTTGAACAATGTCTGATATGGAGCCTTCCTAAAAATGTCCCCCAACCCCCCTTGATGCATATTTTAATATCCGCCATTACTAAATAATGTATTTTGCATCATAAATCCTGAAACAAGCATTATAATACAAACTGTCATGTCTACACCTATGTTGTGATTTCCAAGGATTGCAATGATATCATGAACCAGCTCAGTGGCTTAGTGGTTTGAGTGTCTGCCCTGAGACTGGGAGATCCGGGTTCAAACCTGGGTCGTGTCGTGTCATACCAAAGATTCTAAAAAATGGGATCCAGTTCCTCCCTGCTTGAAACTCAGCATCAAGGGTTGGATTTGGGGTAACTCCCTACGACATACTAGCGTCATGTCCAGGGGATGTACTTGTACATCAAGCTGCCTTACGCTACAGAAACAGGAGATAGGCTCCTGCCCTATGTGATTCATGGCTCGGCCGATTCATATGGTCTTTATAGCTCAGCAAGGCTTACTATGTACATCATCAAACTGTGCATAGTATCACAGTTTTTTATGTCTGTTGCATATAGGCCTACAGTCTTTTGCATACATGTTGTGTAGAGGCCAATTTGTGCTTTTACCTATAACCACCGATTAGTGTAAAACTTTGTATGCACACTTCCCAGAGGCCAAGGAAAAACCTGTGCCCTGCATTTTTCACATCTGCCATTTATAGCGCCACCAGAAGGCCGACTTACAGTAAGTAAAACATATTCTTCGATATTACTCCTTCAGATTTTATCCGAAAATCACACAAATCAGTACACAGTATCTCTACAGTGATGTAATCATGACAGATTTGTCCGATATCATATTTTCTATCTAATTGGCTAAAATTGAATTCCAAGGTTTGCAGGATTGCTCCTTTTTGAACAAAATGTCTCAAACGCAGCCTGCTATGTGTGTGAGATTTTGCACACACATTCCCACTAGGCCAAGGAACAGATGCCACCCTTCTCACATTGGCCTGTTATAGCGCCACCAGCGGGTCAATTTTTGCAAAACACATTTTTGGAACAAAATGCTTCAAATCCCGCATGCAGCGTCCGATTGCCATGAAAGGCCCAAGAACACGTGGCACCCTTTTCACTTTGGCCTATTATAGAGTCACCACTAGGCCAAAAAAAAACGACCTGACCTGCCGGAGTCCTGTTCGGAAGAACACTGCTTCTAGTTTTTCTTTGATATTCTTCTTTGCTTTCCCTTGATGCCTTTTTGCTTTCCTGCTTTTTATGCCTTGGACACTTTATCGCTGCTTGCAGCTATATTTGTGGTTTGAAATTGTAGCCATTTTAGTATCCAATAAAGGTTTAATTAATGCTAATAATACCCCAAAACCTATAAAGCAGTGACAAATGTATACAATTACAGTGGTGATGAAAAGAAAAATATAGTTTTTATTTTGCATATGAGTATACAGTATTTCATGGTGTTCGAATCAAACACGCTTGTCTTATTTTTTGTCTATTGGACAGTAACAGGAAACACTGTAGACATTTTGGACAATGCTGTCCATAAGAGCATGTGTTGCATATAGATAAAATGGCCATTTTGTACCACTGTGTTCATACAGATAAGAGTGACTAAATAATACCAGTGAAATTCTTTCTGCTTGTCAAATGTTCAAGGTATAATGCTTTTAAAGGTTAGTTTATTTGATGCTAAACATTATAATTATAACATTATAGCAGAACCAGATAGAGTATTGTGTGCTTTGTTTTGTTTTGTTTTGTTAAATTATCTTCACAAAGTACTTGTCATGCATACCAAAATAACCATGATACTTGGTGAGAAGTGAAAAGAGGAAGTGATGCATCTTCTTTCCATCGTAGACTATACACTCTAAAGCAGAATTGCAGATGCCATTAAGGCAAGAGAACATAGAGCACTACCTTCTATAATCTGTGGGATTATTCTATAACAAGCTCATTTGTGTGGCGGCAGGTTGGAGCACCAATGGATATTATGCGTCAATTCCGTGAAAACCTCTGGCTCTGGGTTATCATTGTAATGCTTGTGGTGTCATTGTTGATAAGCTTCATCTTTCTCCTGATCAACAGATTCTGCATTACCAAAAAAGGTGTGTTGAATATAGGCAGGATACTTTTTTTTTTCTGAGGAGGATTTCGTTGGTGTAGATCTCTTCTTGTTTCTTGTTCTACCTCATATTATTAGTTGAATGGACTTGTTAAAACATGATTTGTGTCCACATAGTATTGAGTTTATGAGTTGTTACTATTACTTTCAATGTGACAATGGGGGTATCCCTATTCTGGGGACCAACATTCGGCACAAAAAAAAGAAAAAAGGAAAAACAGATCTAGAAGCTCACAGCATTGTGGGCTTGTAGATGGAGTAAAACATGCTCTATTGTACGAGAGAATCCCAATTTTATTTTTGAAGACTACATGGTCATATTGTAACTGTAGGGGTGCCATTAACCACATGAACCCTATTTCTGGGGCCAACATTCGGCAGAAAAAAGAGGGGAAAAAACAGATCTAGAAGCTCACAGCATTGTGGGCTTGTAGATGCTGTAAAACATATCTGTGCTCTATTGTACGAGAGAATCCCATTTTTTTTAATTGCGAGTTGAAGACAACTATATGGTAAATGAAAATAATTGAGCATCAAGTAGGCCAATCAGCAATAATAATAATAATAATAATCTATCTATCTATCTATCGGTATCTAGCCTATCTACGATCTATCTTCTACCATCTATCTATCTGTCAAATTAATAAGCCTTGTTTACAGTGACCAGAAAACAATGAAAAAACTAGAAAGATGCAATTCTGGGAAATTGCAAGACGTCATAGGACTTTCACATGACGAGTAACCGAGCATGTCTGGGGTCTCACAGCACACGGTTGGTTCTACAGACTCCAACTTTTGCACATGGATAGCTCAGATTTTTGCCTATGTTCTTAGCTTCTTCCCCTGCCATTACTGTACTTGCACATACAACAAAAAATCCGACCATATCTCCATATATGGGTAGGCCGGGAATAGGGATCCATATATGGCTAACTGATATGATACTGTATATAACAATAATGAATTGTCCTGTGCGAATTCCGTCCTGCACGACCTCGCCCTTACTAAATCCCTCTTACTGGTACGTACTAATGTTGTTGTTGCCTTAGCAACAGGCGCGACAGACGTGACACAGGATGTGAGTGTGTGATGTGTTAAACCAAATTCCTCCACACCATGCTCATGTCCTGCAATCTGCTGCTGGACCCTTCTCAAAAGACATGACATATTTATGTACTTTTGTACTTTTTATTTAGAGCAGCCAATTAATTTGTATCCACTTTTCCCCCAAATTTAGTTATTCCTCCCCACACACATTTCTGTGTTGTTGTATCCTACTGACTCACCTGCCAATGAGGAGCCCCCACCAGGAGGACATAGAGCCTTCGTCCTACTCCTCCCGCCCAAAAATCCCTGCTGACAGGTGCCGTCCCCAGCCTTATCGGATTACATGCCATGACAATTATCACCCTCCCCACCCGGCTTCCCTACCCTTAATTAAAACTCAGTCAGGGCCGGTCGACTTTTAGATCGACTATCTCATTATGGAGTTCCCTGCCAAGCGACTTTTATCGACTTTTATATAAAAGCATTGTTTAAGCTTTTAATTTGGGTTAATAGACGGAGCGGAACGGTTAGCTTACCTTCGGCTAGTATACAGACGTAAACCGTGAAAAAAAAGGATACGATTATGACGTCACCTTTAAGCCATAGCTTCCTGTTTACGTAGGCCTCTGCTAGCCGCTAGGCTCAATGCAAACCATCCGACCCTCACGCAGCTTCACTAGGTCGGATTTTGATTCGGAAACTTTCTGTGTGGCATCTGTATACGTTCCGGTGCCCATACCGATGGTGGTTTTAGACGATCAAGCACGAAACAGTATTGAGCTCTGATGGCGGCCCGCGGGTCTCCCATTCATGTCAATGGGGATCAACGTCATTGTCCCATCCTTGAATGTTGTGAACCTTGGTTTTAACATGGGTTAACATGGGGGCTTCCACAGTCTATGGTCTATGGCTCGCTCTAGTGGTCATTTTGTGGTATGGTATTTCAACGTGGCTTGGTCGTGCCGGATGCACCACGGTGGATTTGAACCCGATTTAAAAGAACGACATTGATCTTTTTGAGAATCCATAACATATAAATATTAAATAATTATGTATAGACATTATGCTCTGCCGCAATTTCTCATGCAATATATTATGTTTTCTTTTTCCACAGAGCAATACAGCACCTCACAAGCAGCAGCCAGCAGAGTCACACCCCAGTTTTATGCCCAGTATGTATTTGTATTACACATTTCCTATTTAGTCATCAGTGTGTGATTTCCTACAACCCGTTAAAAGCCGGACCATTATAGGTCATTGTAAAGATGGCTGATGTTATGTTAAAATCTCTGTGAATTCTCCTTCCCCTACCTTCTCAGAAACAGCAAATATCATCTAAAGGATATTGAAGATGACTTGCCACCTTTGCCACCCAGGACTCAGTTTCTTACAGAAACAGGCAAGATTTTAACTTGTGCATTATTATTTAAGATTTATCTTTGGGCTTTTATGCCTTCATTGATGGGACAGTAGGCTGATAGGAAATGGGGGGTCACATGCAGCAAAGGCCGTCGGGATCGAACCCGCTAAACACTGTCAGGCTACATTGAAGCTAGGTGTCTGGGCCACTACGCAAGCTATCCAGGCCAGATTTAAGTGGATTATATGATACAAATTTTCAAATGACATCGCATTCATTGTATTCATCATAAAAGCCAAACAACAATCCAGCTCCTTCTACCAACACTAAACTATCACTTTCTACCATTTTAGACCTTAGGGGATACCGCTGTCATAACAGCCATCTGAGACACTCTATGTTTTCTCAGGTATCCTAGTCCTTAGTTACAACTCATTGTATTCTTCACCTCATAATCTATCTACACCCCAGGCCTTTGAGGAGGAAATAATAATCTTATATTTCAAAATATTTGTGCTTCTAGTTTGACTTAAGAACAAGTAGGCCTAATACATAATATAAAAAATCACACCCGTGTGAACTGAGCGGTGGTTTACCCACCTCATAGATCATGTGTACCGATTTTTGTGATATTTGAAGAAAATATGTAGGAAAAGGAGCAAAAAGTGTGTTTTGGAGATAATTCAAGATGGCGGAAAATCTATATGGGGAGATGCGTCTTGACCCAAGGAATCCAGGGAAAAAAGAATTTTAATTTTCCGATCTACGGTTCAAGAGTTACGGGGCAAAACGTAAAGTGGGCCGTTATAGCGCCACCATGAGGCCGAGTGATGTAATTATTTTTCGATTCATTCTTAAAATCATTATGAATCTCCTCTCCGAGGTTTGAAACTGTAGCTCCTATGGTTTACGAGAGAAAAATACTTGAAAGTGATTTCTTGCATTGTCCCATTATAAGTCAATGGGGACAATTAAGCGTCGTTTTTTGCCGATTACGTCGGCATGGTAAGGCGGATCGGAACGAAAGGTAATAGAACACCATTCCCGGCCGAGCCGCACATTTTGATGTATATATTGCGCGAGTGGCGTAAATGGTGCGGCACTAGTTACGCGCCGAAGTTTAGGCTACATACAGACAGACAGACAGACACGGACGGAGACCCACACACACGGCCACGTATAGGAGCGTTGTGACCACCGCTCAAAAACAAAACAGAACACCTGTATTCTGCTTATAAGGCAGGCATTGACACTAAGGCTTGCCCACCTGCCCCCGGCAGGTAAATAAAACTTTCAGGCAGGTGAAGTCTGCTTTCATGTTGCTCGGCCGGGTACACAACACAAGATATCTGTCTGTCTTTTACTGTTACTTAAAAATATGAAAAAAACGTATGAAACCACAGACATTCAATCACAGCTATGTAGGTATTTGGATTTGGAGGTATTTTTTTATCGCACAGCCCCAAAAGAAATAAGTGTCAAATTGAGCGGTAATTAAAATCTTGCCCATCATTTTATAATGGACAATTTACTTTTCTGCCAAGTGGGCATGACCTTTGGGCAAGTAGAACATGACCTGTACTTGCCCGACGGGCAAGTGCCTCTGAGACCTTAGTGTCAACCCCTGTAAGGATTCAGCTACTGTAAATACGGAATGTGTTAATATAGTGACACCATTATATATCTATTAGTACATCTTTTTCAGATGTCTCGAACTATGAGAACTTTATGGAAGTGCCCGACTATTTGAAAGTTGAAGACATAGTGGTGCCGCCCCAACCACCACCGTACCAGCAACCAGACAACACCACATGCCATAGTGGAGACAGCGGCTCCACAGAGGAGTACGACGACATCGGTGAGGTCGCTGACGCGGTCTCCACAGAGGACTACGACGACATCGGCCAGGTCGCTGACGTTGAGGATGATGAGTTTGACGACGAAGAAGACTATGATGATGTGGGATAAATCCATGCCATGGCACAAGATTATTATTTTATTTATTTTTTAAGATATTCTTTTTGCCTTTTTCTGCCTTTGTTGATTGTATACAGTAGTCTGACGGGAAACGGGGAGAGAGAGAGATGGGGAGTGACTCACAGCGAAGGTTGTCGGGATCGGGACTCGAACCTACGACACGCTGTCAGCCTGGTGGACAGCTACGCCAGCAGGCCAGGCCTGAGAAAAGAGTATTCTACCGCTTATATATGACATTCGACCGCAGGTCCTGCTGAAAAAGACTTGTTCCTTTTTCTGTATTTTTGATTATTTGATGATTTATAAATAATACACACACACACACACACACACACACACACACACACACACACACTGTACATATACATACAGAGACCTATAAACTATACTGTATAATATACACGCGCGCACGCACGCACACACGCACGCACGCACACACACACACACACACACACACACACACACACACACACACACACACACACACACACACACACACACACACACACACACACACAAATATATCATATGTATTTTGTGCTGCAACTCTTTAGAGTAAGAACATTTTTATTTAGCTTAGTTAAAGTATAGATAGTATGACAGTGAAACTGCACTCATTGCTAGAGAACAGCGTGCTGGGTCCGGGCTTATTTGCTGTCAGCTACTTATTTTCACAAACACTGCAACAGGAAATAAACTTGGACCTATATATAATGTCTGTGTAGTCAGTCAGTTGTTTACAAAGGTCTATACTTGGAACTAGAGCAGTGGTTCTCAACCTGTGGGTCGGCTATACAGGCTGCCATGTCACTACTGGGGGAATCAGCTGTGCAAATCTCAGTGATTTTGGAGGGGGTACCAAGATGACACTGAAGTAACAACTTAAGGACTTTTAAGACCTTTTTAATACAAAAAACTGTGCTGTAAAAGTTGTTCAAACATTAGCCAAATTGTCTAACAAAATAAGAAAGAGGAAAATAGCCAATCCAAGCTCTAACATCTTGCAGTGTGAGGCGTTGTAAGCATGTAGGCTATTTCACAATCACAATGTTTATCACAATATTTGTCTGTGGAACAGTGTCAAACTCAAACCAATCTGGCTAGCCATCGTCAAGGAAAAGTTTGGTCGCTCTTTTCACTTTTTTTACAGACTTTTGCAGCAATGCAGAAGTCTGTAAACGAGATACTAAACTCAAACTAAAATGTAATGCCTCAACTCAGTGCTTCTCAGGGTGGGGGGTCCGCAGTTCAAATTATTTTGGGGGGTCAGTGGGTCATGGCCTGAAAAGGTTGAGAACCACTGATGTCAAGCGGACAGACTATTTCAGTTTTGAGTTTAACAACTGCAGATTTGCACAGCTGATTCACCCAGTAGAGAAAATGACAGCCTGTAGCATCAATATGAATACAGTTTCACTTATAGTGGAATGATGGCATTTTTAGTCTATATGCAATAATATTACTGTCAGTCTGTCACCGCGATGATTTTGACGAATTGAGTACAAAGGGCCCCAAAATCCTCTTAGCAGACATTGTATTGAACTGAGTACTTTCCTTTTTAATTATTAACTGCTAAAAAAGTAGTTCAATAAATCAATCAAACCAATTAAGTAATTTCCTACACTATACTATAATTTCATGTCAAAAATCGTATACTCTATTGGTTAAAGTATGAGCAGAGTAATATAGAGAGCCCTATAGTAGCAGATTATTTTAAGTCTAAAATATTGGCTTCAGGGATAGAGATTAAAACCAAAGGAGATTAAACACAGGGACCCCCAGACCCCAGGGGTCGTCGAGGGGCCCTCCAAGGGGTTCAAAGTTAAATACCATGCCTGAGATGTGTGTGTGCCGCCCAACACACACACATACCAAGTTAACACTGAGGGTTTTACAGTGTTGATTTTTGGTCCCTGCTGGATACAAATCTTAATAAATAGGTATCCGTGGCTTAATGCATAGCATTAAGGCCTTAAAGGAGTGTAAATCCCTACCTTCCTTTAAAACGGCACTGAAAAACCACTTTCTGGTGAAAGAAAAAAAGCCTATCCTTACCTCCCCCTGACCTTTCTATTGTAAATACTTATTTAACCTTTTTGCATTGTGTTTTTTGATGATATCTTCTGCATAATGTGTTCTATCTGTCTGTCATTCAATGTTATAGGAGTAAAAATTGAAACAAGTCATAGGCTTTTTGGGGTGTTTCCTTTTAGTTGACTTTGTAGGCTACCAGTGATCTGTACGGTCATGAAACTGTACCTTTTCCTATGCAAACTTCTAATAAAGTCTTCAATCAATCAATCAGACAGACAGACAGACAGACAGACAGACAGACAGACAGACAGACAGACAGACAGACAGACAGACAGACAGACAGACAGACAGACAGACAGACAGACCTGTATAACTGTACTTTTCTTTTGCAAACTAGTATTTAATCAAGTCTTCAATCAATCAATCAATCAATCAATCAATCAATCAATCAATCAATCAATCAATCAATCTATCAGACCTCATATAACTGTAGGCTACTTTTCTATTGCAAACTAGTATTTAATCAATTAATCAATCATAGTCATTTAAATGAAAAGGACAATCAATGTCACTGCCAAAGAGACTGATTGAATACTTTATTAGAAGTTTGCATATGAAAGGGTAAAGGTACAGGACAGCAGTTCACTAATACAAGGTCAACTAAAAGGATAAAGACCACAAGAAGAAGAAAGCTGTTTGGCTTTGGGGGTCCTTTTGAACTCAACTCAAACAAGAAGAATAGGGACAGTCATTGAGGGGGAAAAGAGGCGTCTTCAGTCATGTTTTGTTCTATGACGTATGCCTGTATGAATGTTGGCCAGTGTGAGCAAGCCCCTAGTATCATCTATGTATGAACCAGGCCGACAGACAGACAGACAGACAGACAGGCAGGCAGTTTCAGAAAGCTGTTTGAAAGTGCGAGGGGAGGAAGCTCGACACGTTTTCTCCTCGTTGTGGGGGGGCTTCACTTCACACCGACATGATGATTGACGACCCCTCCTCCTCCAACAACCGTCCAGGCATCCAATAAATACTACAGTCCGTGTCTCCTTTGATCGGAGCGAATACCGCATGCTCGGATCTCTCGGGTGGTTCTGGTTCTTAATCCAGTTGAGTTATCCACTACACGCTCGTTTGATCATCGTCAAGACTGAAGACTAGGCTTGCATTTTGAAAAGAAATCCGACAGGAAGTCCCCCCGCACCGGATAACAGCTTGACGCTGTGCGCTTGTGTGTATGTGTGTGTGTGTGTGTGTGTGAGTGAGAGAGAGAGAGAGTCAGAGTGTGTGTGTGTGTGTGTGTGTGTGTGTGTGTGTGTGTGAGTGAGTGTGTGTGTGTGTGTGTGTGTGTGTGTAGTGTGGTGGGAGGCTGATCACATCGCATTCCAACGTGAACAGAAATGTAACCGAGGCGGGCTGGCTACAGTGTTTCAAGTCGGTCTCATCAAACCCGCACCGATCAAGGATTGGATACAATGTCCAATTTTAAGGACACAAACTCATCGTGTCCTGATGGCTACCGGGCTTTGAATACGAGTGAACTTCAGGAGCTGTTGCAAGACGAGGATAAAATGGATCAAATTATTCGACTAAATGAAAAGGTAATTTCTCTCTCTCTCTCTCTCTCTCGTTCCCCCACAAAGAAGCAAAACTGACAATAAAGTGTTGCTTTTGATCTTTGTCTTTTTCGAAACGAATGGACTTGTATAAACGGCACGCTTGGTGCCATTTGTTAAATTAGTATTAGAATGGCTCGTGTGTAGCCTACATGTATGGCACATGATGTGCACGATCTGCTTGCTTCACAAAGCTTATCGAATGACTGCGTGCGTGTCTGACTGAGCGTTGGAACTGAAGGATTCTTCTTTGGGGGTTTTTTCAACCCCAAATTCGAAACATGTGTTACTATGTCATATTTTCCACCAATAATTCACAAAATTATTGGATTCATTCATACATTTGTTTTTCCCCTGTTATTTTAGCCTTAATGCATGGAAGATGCCCCCAACCCCCACCCCATGTATACACACATGTAATATATGCCAATGTGGTTTCCTACAGACCTTCACCAACAAGCTATACGTTTCCTGTGTCTCTTATATCGACCCTTGCTGAGAACAATAAAGCTCATTGTAGATTGGAATGAGCATGTCTTGTTTTTTCTCTCAGCTGTGACCATTAGCATATGATCTCACAGTCCAGCATTTTACCCTGTGGTCTCAGGTAACGTTATATGGGCTATATTTTCTCTGTTAAAAAGAGTAAACTGAGCTTATTATTCGGACAGGGTGTGCCTCGGTGCCTCTTTGGGTTCAGTTCTGACCAGGAGCATGACATTTGAAACCTAACCTCTGATGAAGAATTAATTGGAAAAGATGCTGCTGCCTTCCCAGCCACACAGTGGTCACCTATCTGCAAGAGGTCATACAATTCTCCCCCGGGAGCTGGGGGCAGAGTTACCCTGCCAGGAGCCTCAGTAATAGGGTTTCGGTGTGTGTGTGTGTGTGTGTGTGTGTGTGTGTGTGTGTGTGTGTGTGTGTGTGTGTGTGTGTGTGTGTGTGTGTGTGTGTGTGTGTGTGTGTGTGCTCAGCCAGGGTGTGGTATAACACTGTAACAAACTAGTAATATAATACCAAATGGTCGGTCTGTCCCTCGCCTGTCACCAGGTTATTATTTTTCTAACAGCAAACATCAATTCAATTTTCAATTCAAAGGAGCCTGTTGGCATGAGAAAACATATGTTTACATTGCCAAAGCTGTTGAAAATGCAGGAAGTATATACAGTTGGAGGGGGTACAGCATTGTGTTATCAGAGCTATATGTCACATTTTGTCATTACATGTTATATACATATATATACAGGGTATAAAGCTTTTTGAAACAAATAGCAGCAATCTTTTTGCAGTCGCTTTGGAACAAATAGCAGCATTTCTTTTTTTCTCAATATGATTTAAAAAAGCCTCAGATTTAAAATGCGTGTAAAGGCAGCAGATCAGTTCATACTGTATGTCCAGTATACTGTATGTCTAGCTCATCAGCGAAGTGCCATGCTCTGCCTCGCTCCCACTACCCCTTAGCTCATGCTGTTATGTCTGTCTGGCGGTGGTGTGACTGACACACTGCATAGTTGTGGTGCTCGGTTGGTCGGGGCTGCTCATTGTGTGACTGGCTCCATCGCCACTCTCATGAGCCAGCGGAGCACTGCTGCTGCGCTTCATTAATGTTCACGGGTCTCCGGGGGCAACCGTTTTTAAGGGGAATCATTTATGGCACAAAAAAGATGAATGCCTGCTTTTTGCCTCGCTAGCCTCACTGGTAACTTGTAAGCCCCCCCTCTGGATTAACAAGAATGCTTGGAACACTGGGGTTGTCCGGACCGCTACCTGCTGCCTGTCTGAACTGTCACCCTCCGCTGATGTCACGGTATTTGACAAAAGCATGGGATTTGGCAAAGCCAGTGGACTGCACTGTTCCTGCTTTAACTGAAGACATTCAGTCACTCCCAGAGCTGAGCACGGCAACTCACAAAAAACAGTGTTGCAACAGAATCATGAGCTCCCAGGGCCCTCTTAATTTGAGTGTCTCAATAGGCAATTGCAATTAACAATCTAGGTATTTAGTAGACCCTCTTATCCAGAAACAAGTGCAAAATCATTGAGTGAGTGAGTCAATGAGTAAATGGCACTTTAGTCAACAAATGACAGGGTAAATAGTCATATTGCCTAGGCTGAGTATACAGTGCAGAGAAGACAATTTAACGCTTCAAAGAATCCAGGATACCAGCCAGGTAAACATCAAACAGAGCATCCGCAAACAACGCGGTATCTACTATCTAAACATTCTCAGCATTTACGGTCAAACACAAACAAATCTAAAATAGACAAAAGCACTCCTTGGAGGGCAGAAACCCTCATTAGAACACAGAGGGTTCCCGACAGTTCGAATCCGGGCTCCCCCAGAGTTAGTGTCGAAGAGTCCTTGAGCAAAACTCTGAACCCCTAGTTGCTCCCGGTGAGCAGGTTGGTGCTTTGCATGGTTTCCTCCGCCATCGGTGTGTGAATGGGTGAATGTGCCAATCCATGTAAAGCGCCTTGGATAAAGGCGAATGCACCATTTACCATTTTCGAATTCGTAGCATATTGAAATGGAATATGAAAAATCTGACTGATACGTCACATGACTCCAGAGATAATGTGTATTGATTTGCATTAGTATTGGAAAAAATGTAGGACTTGTAGGAAAAATGTGTCTTAAAGAAAACACAAAATGAAAACACAAAATGATTGTACAACCGTACAAAGATTTGTTATAGGCCAAATCGTTAAGTGGGCTGTTACAGTGCCACCATGAGGCTGATTTAAAAGATGTGGGTTGCCGGTGCTTCCTTGACCTACTGTACTACGAGTGTGCGTGCAGAGTTTCACATCGATCGGTCAAACGGTGCCAGACATTAGTCGCTCACTGAGATGAACGGACGGAAAGACGGACAGAGAAGCGAAAACATGGCCTCCAGCCTTCGGATGCAGCCGATCCCCGTGTTATCCTCCCTTGGGATGGGTCTGTTATCACCCCTGTCATGCCTTGGCCAAGGCTCAGTAGTCAGACTACCAACTACCAGGAGCTGGTAGTTCCGATATCACCCATAGACTTGTCATTGCAATGCGCATGCGCCAACGCACGTTCTCTGGAATAACGTACTGGTGGCTCCCTGTGAGAATCGAACCCGGGTCTGAGTTTTACTAGTCCCATGCTCTACCAACTGAGCTAACGAGACGGTTGGAAATCGCTCGTTCTTTTGTCTGCTCTTATTTTTGACAACGTGGATACTCCTTTATTTGAGCAGTCCCCTGGTCAAAATTTACTATTCTGTCCATAACGGCAAATAATTCGGTAACGCCGCTGAGTCGGCTCAGGCGCCGTTCGCACCGCTCGTCGCGGCGACTCGGCTTCGCTATCGCTCGCCTCGGCGGCTCCTCACGGGGCTCATCGGCGCCTGAGACGGCGCGGCTCCGTCGTCTATAGTGGCGTGAGCGGTAGCGTCGGGTGGCTGATGTCACTGGGCGCGGTATCGAATCTCGCTTCGGGAGCAACTTTTTTTTTCTTTCTTCTCGGCTGATATTAAGGTTGATATTGGGACTACCCAGCTACTGGTAGCTGGTAGTCTGACTACTGAGCCTTCTCTAAGGTATGACAATTTTGATAACAGTCCCATAGCAAGGATATGATAACACGTGTATCAGGTGTCGGATGAGCGGACTGGTAAAGACAATAACAAAACATATAGTAACAAATAACCAACATCTATCTAATGTAGCATAATTCGATCGTGAAGGTGAGGTGGTGTCTGAAGCGGTTTGTTTCTTTTCAGACTGCGGCAGGAAACCAGCATGACCAGACAGTTCTGTAGGAGTTCAGTCTTAAATTGATAGTTTAAAGTAGACGGCAGAAGTCAGAGAATCTACCTTCAAATTGTCAAAGGTTTAACAAAAACACACATTTACTTTGTGTCATGCCACCAATCATGCAGAACCACAAGAAGAAAACAGTGTTGCAGCAATCCATTCACAGGCAGACTTGCTGGAACAGCACTTGACTCAACATCCAAAGTGTTCCCAGAGTGTCATTTGTCTGCGACCGTAAATACTGTCAACTCTGCTTTACACTCAGTGCATCAAAAATACACGCTCCGGCCCCAGAGGGCGACTAAAAGGCTTTGTTTTATAAACGGGCTGGACCAGTCAAAGCAGGAAATGGAGCATCTGTGTCTCAATTCCTGTTTAGGAAAGAAACAGTGTGGATAATTGGGGATATGGGCTGGAATGAGATGCATTATGCCGTTTATAGACACAGGAAATTGTGAGAGAACAGCAGATCTGTAGTAGCCTATGTCTGCATGCATGCACACATGCTTCTTTTGATTTGGGGCTGCATTCTGGGAATTCTTCTGAATCTTGGATTATGAATGGCCCACAAACATCCATTAGATGAGCCAAAATGCATGTGCATGTGAGAGAAATGCACAATGCAACACTTGTGGCTGAGTGCTTGGAAATCATCCTTGGCTCTACAGTCTAGAGGGAATGACTTTCTTTTAAAAAAGAAAATAAAGCGGTGATGAAAATCTCACATTTTGTAGATTAAGGAATGCTGAGGTGATGGAATCTTCACACAAGGTTGGTTTGTTTGTTTGCTGAATTGCAGAACCTCACAAAATGCAGCATCAAGTTGCTTTTGATACACCGCTTAGAGACTTTATCGTCTGCTGTGATGTGGTAGTGTTAGGCCTAATGCAGAATAATGAAAATAATACTAATACTTAAATAATACAGTATAGCACTTGTAAAAACAAAGTTATACATATCTTGCCATAAAACAGAAAAATGTAATAAAATAACATAAGAAATAATGAAGGTTTACTCATTGAATTTGAATAAGTACTTGTTAAAGTGACTGGAAATTCTGAAATCATATTGAAAAGTCTGGAGGTCTTCAGAGAGTTAACTCGGCGAGATAGTAATGACTTTGAGAGTGCCAGAAGACATATCTATCCTTAAATGACTTGACTTCTAAATGTAGGACTGCATAGTTAATTATGCAGTATCAATTTCAGCTCACACGAATGACGGTTAAGCTGGAATTAATTACAGTTACATCAATGTGCACTGCAATGAGTGCTTTAGGTTTGCTGTATGAAATCAATCACACCCATTTACATTCTTTGGGTTTTCACACTGAGGCGCTGTGACCAGACACAGCTGCTCTCTGTTTTGGCGGCTTGTGTGCAGCTTGTTCGTCTCTGCACACATCCGCTGGTACATGTGATCAAGCATGTGCCTACAGATGAGAACTAAGCCGGGCTGCTTGCTCACGCCTCATGCATGGAGGAGAAGAGTAGTTCGGAGCTTCAGCTTCTGATCAGGGACAATTGGGGATGAATGATTTACTGGCACCTCCAGCTAAGAATGGGAAAGACCCAGTCATAATAATAGAGAGGCCAGAGCGTACCAAAGCTAACACACACACACACACACACACACACACACACACACACACACACACACACACACACACACACACACACACACACACACACACACACACATGGAGTTATTGTTTTAGAATAGACACATGAGCATTGTCATAATACTGATTGTGAATGTTTAAAACCAGATGGTGTCACACAAGCACAACTGTGCAAGCATTCCTTAAGGGGGTTTTCTGCACCTGAAATGTGATGATAAAATCCAGTATTATGAGCCCATGAAGACTATGGCAGGTGCAGCTCATGGTCCTCTAGACAGACATACATAATTATCCACCAGGCCTTCACACCCACTGCGTGATCCTTATTTACACATTTACAGCAGTGTGACGTTTAAAGACACCGCCTATGATTGCAGAAGGATAGAATTGCCCGTCACAGAGACTAAACAACACAACAAATATACTGTACAAGGCAACAATGTATGCTGGCTCTGCATGCACAGCTAAAGCCAGCCAATCACAAACATCCCTTCGTGCACAGTGTGTCAAATAGGTTGTTTCATCTTGAGCTCATTCAATCCCTCTTTCCCTGCACGTCGTGTAGAGACACTGTTCAACTCTGTCACTGGTGGGCGTGTGCGTGAGACGAGCACAACTGCGGCAGTTTCACAGGACCTACTCACTCACTCACTTTCTATTGAAAATGATTTACAGTAAGCGACGTCTGACAAGACCAGAACTGACATTTGTTTATTAAACGATAATAAGTCATTTTCCCTGACCATTGTAAAGTTCAGCCCGTTCGTCATGTCATAGTAGTAGGAAGTAAGTGTTTCATTTCCAGTCAGTGGACTTTAAAATGAGAGCAAGTTGTAGGAAAGTAAATGCTTGAACTCAAAATGAGGAATTAAAAATAAAAGCAACATTGGCTTAGTTGTAATATGCCATTTCTGAATCGTCATATTTTAAGTCAAATCACTATTGACAATTTGACATACCTGTATATTACCAATTAGTAGCCCGGTGGCAAACTGCCGCCTGGTCTCTTTTAAACACCCGGGTTCTGACCCCATTTTGCGCAATAAACGCCTGTCTCAAACAAACGCCAGGTTCGTTTAAACGCCGGGGCCATTATTTGCAATTTATTTTAACTTATGGTCATTTATGTTGCATGGCAGTAGTGCGCCAAAAATAGCAAATCTACAATCATAAGTTGGCTGAGAATGCAATACCATAATGGTTTAATGTAGAGGAGAGCAGAGCTGTTCAGTGGTCTGCGAGTCCAGTCAGATCAGCACCAGCTGTGGGACCTCTTGTTAATTGGGTTGACCTACATGCATTCTTTGCTGTCATGTCGTAATTGATTATTTTGGAGAAAGATTCCCATAGTATAAACATTTCTAAAAAGCTTTCATATACTCTTGATATTTTTCAAATGAGGTTTGGCCTAATAGATCGAAATATGCTATTTTCTGGGTGTTCAAAACAATTAAAATAATAATAATTATTATCATTAATCTTCGATTATTACCCCTATTATATAGTTTGAGAAAATAATAATAATAATAATGGCCCAGTGCTGGCCAGTGCCAAAATAAATAAAAGCCTGTTACCAATAGCCGCCTGGTCTCTTTTAAACGCCCAGGGTCCACATCGATTTTGCTAAATAAACGCCCGGGTACTAATTGGTAATATACGGTATTTGTTATCCATATCCATATCGTGCAGCCTTAGTGTGTCCCCCCTCCGGTCTCACCAACTAGACTATGTTTTTTCCTGGAATGCAATAACCAAAACACACTAACTCATTGAGACAAATGATGTAACCACAGTAGGTAATTGGCAAAAATAATCAGGACTATAATTTTAGCCATAATTGTGCTGGCATAATGATAGATTTATGTTGGGTAACTAAATGTTTGTCCCCGCTTTAAGCCTTTATTACCTACCCAGTTGGTGCTAACATTACATCAACCGTTAAACAATGATGGATGAGGCACTGGTGTGCGTGCGAGTGCAGAGCTCTTGCATTGATTTGATATTCAATATACATTGACTTTTATCTAATGTAAGTATGCAACAGCATAAATATTTCAGATATTGCATAGAGTGGCTGTTGAGATTTGCGAGGCAGTGACATGCCCATGTTAAATTTGTAATTGACTTTTTATGTTACATTGCCGGTTGATGAATGAGGCACTGGTGTGAGAGTGCAGAGCTCTGGCATTGATTTGATATCCGATATGATGTACATTGACTTTGATCTAATGTAAGTAATGCAACAGCATAAATATTTCACATAACGTGTAGACTGACTGAGAGGGCGGTTGAGGTTTGCCGTTAAGTTCCCGAGCTAAATTTGTAATTGACTTTTGATGTTACATAACATAAAGTCAACTAATTGCAGTCGGTGCACTTTTGGAATATCTTGAGGGGTGTCGTTGACAGGTATTTGTAACCAGCCGATGGTACAAGAAATGCAAGAGGCCCTTGGCTGGCTCAAAGTATGCATGGCTGACTGTACGGTGCTCTCTAATCTCTTTCTACCAAGGATTTATCTCTGCATTTATTACAAACCGTCTACCATCCTGTGCTGTCATCCTCTGCTGTAGATCCTTTCTTTGTCAAGAAAGGAAGTCAAAGGAAAAGGTTGAAAGTGGAGCTTGATTTATTTTGATTGGTATTCACTGTTCTGTCTGATTTGTCCTGGTGTTTATCTGTTTTTGAGGCGGTTGCTAAGGCCTGTATATGCTGCCATCCATATTGTCTGACTATACCAAATATTTGAAATGACATGGTAGCGAGTCAATCATTAATTGTGTGCCATACTTCAGTTCTTTTAAAAATAACTTCATATTAAAAAATCCCTTGCCTTCCAAGGCAGCGCTAAACTGGATCAGGCCAAGATTAAATCCTCCCAAACCGCTCCCTGAGGGGCTTTTAAGGACAGGCTACATAGTTGATTGTATTTAGGACTTGTTAATACAACTTCATTGATATGCATGGTTTGCCTTTTCTTTGATCTCCTATTCACAATTTCACAGCGCATTATTTGAATAATCCTACAAGCGTAGACAAAGAACAGTTCATCTAACATTATTGCACATTACTAACTGACAGAAAGCGACATAACTTTCCTCATTAATTGATAAGT